>NC_091811.1:28300000-28603030 GCF_041296235.1 Equus asinus | reverse complement strand
ATGTTGGCGAGAGAAACAATGAGCAAGGTTATCAAGAGATATTCTTTGTTGGTAGTGGAAGAATGGGGGAGGAGAAAGAGAGAGAAAGAGACAGAGATTGATTTATTTTAAGGAATTAGCTCATGTCATTGTGGAAGCTGGTATGTCCAATATCTACAGGGCAGGCTGGCAGATGGGAGACTCAGGGAAGAGTTGATGTTTCAGCTGAGTCCAAAGGTGATCTGTTGGCAGAATTCCTTCTTCCTTGGGGAGAGATCAGTCTTTTTTATATTAAGGCTTTCAACTGATTGGATGAGGCTCTCCACGCTGCTTCTAAGGTTAATATTATTCTCGCCTGGGTGGGGTTGGGGGCAGTGGACATGAGTTACTAAGTTATTGATTCCCGTGATCTATCCTTGGAGGATATTATTCATCTGGTCTAGAGTGAGATCTTGAGTATTTCTTTAAATTTCCAGGTGCTTCACATAGCCTGCCAGAGTCAAGAACTATAGGGTTAAGCAAAGTTTTATGACAGGATACTTCGCAGCCTTTAAGTTGTTCCAATGCATTTTGATACAGGCTTATGTTGGAGTATGTTTCATTCACAGTTTACCAAATGTATTTTACCAGTGAAACTTTATTTTTACATGATCTGTTGACCAATGTTTTCTAAAGTAGGTTGAGATCTGCTGCTCTAGCCCAACACTCTCGTGTACCAAAAAGATGATGAAAGATCAAGGAAATTAAGTCATTGCCCATAGTCCCACATCTTAATAATAGCAGAATAAAATCTGAGATGAGTCTCCTTTCTTTGTCTGGTTCACTTTCCCTTTTCTTTATGAAATAACTTAATATTACTCCTCCTGACTCTCCATTCAAGTTTCATCTGTGTCTAGATAGCTGCAGTCAGAATCATTGTACATTTAGATGGGGAATTCTTCATTGCCATGGTGGGTACAGAGTGTACTTTGAATGCACTGTGACAGGAAATAATTTGTCTCTCTCATTACTATACCCTTTAAAACACCACTTTAGGTGCCTGAAAGTCAGATTCCTAGTCAGTGTTGACTGCTGAGCCTCTGACAGAATGACAGTCCAGAACTGGTTAATCAGAGGGAGTCAATGATGTAAAGGGGACAGTCACCACTCTATTAGTGTTCCCATAAGGAGGCTAAGAAACTCTACCCACGATTCTTGGAGAAGTTTTATAAGAACTAAGGCAAGTTTTATCATGCTTTTAAAATAAAACATTTTAAGAAGTACAAATAATGATAATTCATGGCCCAAATATTCTCTTCATTGCTGCAGGAAGATAGGAATTTTCATCTGAGATATGACAACATGATGGTCAGTGTGATTCATTATGGGGTATCCAAAATAAGTTCCCGATAACATTCACAGCAGCAAAACTTGTAACCCAATTACTTAAAATATAAATTCCATCTGATACAAGTTTATTACTAAATTAATTATCCCTCTCACTGGTACTCAGTATGATTTCTTGAATTAAAGAGAAAAGGATAGATTTTCCAAGTCAGTACATGTGAGTTTGTTACACATGTGATTGTCATCCTTTATATGTGTAGCTAATAAAAGATGGAGAACTACCTCATAGAGGAGGTGCTGACAACTTTTCTTTTGGGCACATTCCTCTCAATCTATTTACTTGTGAAATTTCATACACACACTCACACATGTCAAGCCCACCACACACACAGGCCCACATCCACAGTCCCACACACACATCACAGAATCTAAAATTATAAATTGCCAACACGGTCTCCCTATCTCTGAAATATTTCATTCTAGAATGTAAATCCTATTTTAAAAAATATATATATTCCTTAGGGCATAGATTTTTTTAAATACCAAATAAATCCACAAAAGAATTAAGATGACCAAGAACAAGCCAGTATAAAACCAATGGAGTCTCTTTTCAGAATAGAGCAGGCATAGTGTGGAGTCAAAGATATGTATTCTGCGGTATTTACAGGGATACTAGAAGGCCCCTTGATGACCTAGACACATTTTTCAGAGTGCTTCAAACATCTGCTACTTCAGTAATAACGTGTTTCGTTACATTTCACTAAGTAGCAAAGAGTTCCAGAGCACCTCAAAAAGAGAAAGGATTGAAAGCTGATGATCCAAATTCTGGTGTGGGACCAAGTCTGTTTTTATAGAAAAGGTTTTTTTTCCCCAAATTAAAAAATCATAGGCTTTTAATATTAACATTAAAAAGTGAGAAATTAGTGCATGAACAAGGCAGCCTGAATATTCTCTCACCACATGGCTTTACAAGGCCAAAGCTAAACTTAGTGCACCCCATATATGAAGATAATTTGTAGATTTTCTAGAGAGCTTCAGCCTTTATGTTGCTGAAGCCAGAAGCACTGTACCTGCAGTTTCAAAGACAACCAATGCCTGCATAGATATTGATCTAAATCACTTTGGTCTGGTAATATTATTTCTCTTGTGATATGGTTTAACTTTTTACCATAAGGTGGTTTCACTCCAACTTGGAATACATCCAGTGTTGAGATGGCTAAAGGGAAAAAAGCACTGAAGAAGCTACTTGCACCTACAGGCTACACCTGCACGTTAAACTCACTGCACAGTCAGCTTGGGTGAAATTAGAGAGAAAACTGCCCAAGCATGTCAAATGTTTAAGCTGTAAGACCCTGGGTGGAATGAAACAAAAGAGGAAGGAATCCAGGGGTGCTTTAGCATAATCAAGCTGGCTCATGCCACTGAAGGCACAGCTGGGATTGAGGGCTTACTGCTGTGAGGAAACTTGTAATTGTATTCCAGTCCCACAGTCACCAGTGGACATGTGGGGTGTGTGTACGTGTGTGTTTTAAATTTCCTGCTAAGAAAGCAAAGAGAGAGAACAAATAAATACTACAGAGAGTAATACATTTCTCATTCCTTTTTTTATAAATGTGTAATATCTTAAATATCTCTGCTCCCCACTCCTTCAACTTCACTTTTGACCTTCTTACCTAAGGCTACTTGATGCCCATCACCTTAAGACCCTTTCACTCAATCTGAAAGCCTCTTAGAGTATTCCAAAAGTGCATTGGAATGTAGTAATACTATACTTGAAATGTCTTATTTTTTATGCAATAGACCCAATGAAAATGAAAATTTTTTGTTTGTACTTAGTGTCTTCAGTGCTGGGCAGAGGTGCCATCCAGCAATGCAAAGCGCTGGATTTAAACCTGGGGATTAAGAAAGCAACATTCTGCTTCATTTCCCTACACTCCCAGGGACCCATTTTAATGGCTTTTCAATCCATTTCTATTTGATGATTTTGCCATTTTGTAAAACTGACTGACAGTAAAGTAAGATTCATGAGAAGAGACTTTGATGGTACTTTTTGGAAATAAAAACCTATTCATAGGATCTAACACCCACTGATCACATATTTACTTACCAGATACATTTATGTCTATTGCAGAAATAGGAGTTAGAACTAGGTAGGTGAAGGGTGCAAAAAATTATACACTTCAACAAAGAGAGATAAATATTATCCGAACTTCATTTCAAAATTTAAAAAAAAATAAGACACAAGGCTACAAGAACAAACAAGCTCCACATTAAACATTCCTGCAGAATATTGCCATGCTATTTGGCCTACTCTAACCCAATTTATACCAAAACGGTCAGTGCTTTCTAATACTTGCGACAATGTTTATCTAAACATTCAATGTCATTTATGTTATATATTAATCACTGTTGGTGGCCTAGTGGTTAAGCTTCGACAGTCTAATGACTGCAACCTGGGTTCCTTTCCCATCAGGGACCCACGCCACCCGTCTGTCAGTTGTCATATGGCGGCTGCGTGTCGCTGTGATGCTGAAAGCTATACCAGCGGTATTTCAAATATCAGCAAGTTTACCCATGGTGGACAGGTTTCACTGGAGCTTTCAGACAAAGACAAGGAAGAAAGACATGACCACTCACCTCCCAAAAAATGGGCCATGAAAATCTTATGAATAGCAGCAGGGCATTGTCTGATATAGTGCCAGAAGGTGAGAGGATGGCGCAAAAAGAGCAGGCAGGGTTCTGCTCTGCTGTATACAGGCTCACCAGGAGTCAGAATCAACTTGATGGCACTAACAGCAATTAATCACTGTAAAAAAGGTATGATTAAAAGAATGCTTTTCTATAATTTTCCAGTACTATTCACAGATATTCCACACTCTTATAGACATACTCATGTTTTGACCCTTTGCCCTAAGCCTGAGATATGATCATTAAGGGATTAGTATAATTCCTAGTGTGGTTGGAGTTATTCTTCTCCCTTTCAATTAGCAGAGCTACCCATGACACTCTGTATGAAAACTTTTGTGCTAGAGAAGTAAATGTGACATAAATAGTTAAAATTGTTTGGATAATGATGCATCTCTAGGAATGGATTTTATTCTAGAAGTTTCGTTTTTACTAGGCAGATGTGAGTTTAAACTCTGACTCTAGGTTAAGCAGTTGTGAGAAGTTGGGCACATTATTTAAGTTTTCAGTGTCTCCGTTTGCATATTGGTAAATATTACCTACTTCATGAAGTTGTTGTGAATTTGAAAAACTACATGCCAACCATGAAAATTATAGCTGCTGGCACACAATGAGAACTTAATTAATTTGAGTATTTTTAATTCATTGTTATCATGACACTATTGCAATTATTCTGAGATGCTTACTAATTTAAGAAATATTTAATCAGTTTATTTATCCACTTCTATATAGTCTGATTAATATGTAATAAATGCTTAGGACACGTTTGTACAAAATATATTACATACTAATATAGTAATATATGTAACTTCTCAACTTTCTCTTCCTTCAAAGGCTAGAATCTCAGTAATTTTTCTTAGAAGTTGTGCATTAGGTTGAACGAACTAACAGGAGTTATTTAAAACCCTTATATATATTTAAAGCCAATGAACCAGTTAATTATTGTTTTGCAGCCAAAAGTGCTAATAATTTTTTCAAATGACTGATTTATGTTTGAATTTTTGAAATTAAAAAATAATTAGTTAAGGATTTAGTTGACATGAAAACATCTCACATGCATTCACATGTCTAAACCCAAAGCAGTACTGCCTATAGATTAAGCAACTGATTTTGATAAAGGACAGACCTGGTTCTAATCACGACTCTATCACTTACAAACTAGTGGTTTCAGAAAAAAAAATTGTTTGATTCCTCTTCTGTAAGGTGGGGATAATACTGGCAACAGTCTGATAGTGTTTCCATGAGGATTGCTTAGCATATTTTAGCTGATAATGTGTTTGATAAATCTTATTGGTTGTTGTTGTTGCTATTGTTATGTGTATGATACATCAATCTACCTAAAGTCACATGAAAACAGAAAAACAACACTTAAAACTTTGATTTAAAATTACATTTAAATCAATGAAATTTCTTAACTGTACACTAAGAAATGTACTATAATTATGATCTCTTTTAATTTTCTTGGTATACTTTTACTATACCATTGCATTAACTTTTTGCTTTACAGATTTAACTATGGACTTTGGACAGCTGGACAATTCTTATTTTCTTGAGTTGACAAGTTAAGTGTCAATAAAACGTCTGAGCAGGTCTGTACTTAAAAGCTATCTATCTCTTCAGTTATTACCAAAACTTACTTTCCACTTCTTTATTTCTCTCTTTAGTATGTATTTGCATATGATGTCTGTTTTTTTTTCTAAATTCCCTGTCTCCCCCACCAGGATATAAGCTGTGTAACGAAAGGGAAATGTTTTGTCCAACTGATATGTTCCCAGAACTTAGACTATTGCCTGGCACTTAGTATGTTAAATAATTATTTGTGGAATGAATAAATGAATGAATGAGATAATCATATATAATTGACTGAGTTAATAGAAAAAGGGCTAAATAAAAAAGGAGAATTTTCATCTGTATGTATTATTGCTCGTTGTGCTGCCACCTTTACTTTTGAGTAGCAGATACATACTTTCTTTCAAAAACACTTAAAAAAATAAGCTTGTCACAGTTTTATTGTAAAAATATCTCATTTATATTTGAAAGAGAGAAAAATATTCACAATGCCATCACACCATGTAGAGATAATAATAGCTAATACCATTTACTACCATATTGCTCAGTGCCTGGCCTTGTGCTGAACACATTGCATAGTTAATCTATTTTAAACCCCATAAAATTATAAGGTACAGATCGTTAGCACCATTTATTATATTAGAAAACTGGGATACAGATACAGTAAGTAATCTCCCAAAGGCATATAGTTAAAGTGGTAAGGCTAGATTCCAAACCTAGAATGTTTGAAAATCGTAGCTCTTAATCCTATACTATATTGCTAAAACATTTTTGTCTATTTTACACATATGCAGACTGTTCCATGTACTTGATTTTAGGTATTTTGTGGTTTCTTATACTGTTTTTATGACACTAATTCTAAGCAGCCCCTTATGCATTATATTTTCTTCATAATTTCATTTTTAAATTGATGAATAATATTTATTTAACAATTCCCTTTTTTGGTGGACACAGATTATTTCCCTTGTTTTAGTATTGTAGGGAAGCATTAATTAGTTTATCATGATAGTATGATAGAAACAAGATTGTTCAGTACAGTAGAAAGGTAAGAACATTTTTAAAACCTTAATTTCTGTTGCCAAATTTTTTCAAAATAGGTAAATTTTTACTACAAAAACATTGTTTATAATGCTCATTTTAGATGCCCTTGCTTGTCTTTTGGCATTAACATTTTCTTTAAATTCCATTTTGAAGGAAAAGATAATGTCTCAATATTTTAACTTTTATGTTTAACATGATTTTTGCATCTTTAATTACTATTTTCTTTTTTGTGAATTGCCTTTTATGTCCTTTCCCCACAGCTTTCCTGTCACAGTTGTCATTTATTTTCAATTTAATTTATAACCTTAACATTTTTCCAGCATATAGATTTAAAAATTTTAATCCTAGCCTAATTCTGGCTTTTAATTTTGTGTATTGCATTTGCTGATATATTGGAGACAGCCTCATGCAGTTACATTTATTATTTTTTCCTGTGCAATTTCTTACATTACTTCTATACTTAAAAATTCTTCCCTGGGATAAAATCAATTCTTCTACTATAACTTATGTCTAGTACATTTAATTATTCAAATAATAGGATATCTCTTTTAGTATAAATATAAAATTATCGTCACTAATTAACTAATTGTCACATCACCATTTATTGATTTATATTTCTATTCCCTGATGAATTTTGAAGATATCTTCTTTGCACAATTTTGTATATGTGGTTTCTGCTTCTGTTCTTTTGATCTTCCTTATAATTAGTACCTTATTATTATTATTACGGTTTTGTGTGATTTATTATCTAGTAGAGATTGTCTTTTATTTTTACTCTTTTTTTCAAAATGCTAATGACTGGCCTCATTAAGTTAATTTTCCAGATGTGCTCTAGAATTATTTTGCCAAGAACCAAATCATCTTTACTAAGGTTTTAATCAGAATTGTATTCAATATATACTCTAATGAAGAAGAATTGACACCTTTAAAATATTCAGAATGTTTTTGTGCTTTTCAGTAAGATTATATAGTTTTGTTCATATTGCTTTTGATCTTTTGCAAGATTTGATCTGTCTATATCATGCTGAAATATATTTTCAAGGTACAAGCTGGAACCAAATTCAAGCAGTGGTAACACAAAGTCTCATAACCATGAATGTTACCTCATAACTATGAAAGTTATAAAACCTAGGATTCAATTAAATATCAATTTATCCATATGGTAAACCACACATAAGCACCTTACCCTCCTCACTCACTCATTACACCCACATGCACACATGCACACAAACACATGGTTGTATACATTTATTGGTTTAGACCCAAATCTATAAAATAGAAATCATTTTAGTTTCATTGCTTTTTTTCAAACCCCCATGGAAACAGGCAGGGTATCAATTTTAAACAATATTTAGTAGACATGAGTTTTGTCATGCCAAAGTGGAGTGTAGGCTATAGGATGTGGTTTGAATCCTAGTCTCGCTTTTACTAGGATGCCCTTGAGCAAGTATTTAACGTGTATAACTCAAGTTTACTCATCAGTAAAAGTGGCAAAATAATAAAAATTAACTTACAGGATTGTGGGAAGGATTAAGCGAAGCGATACTTGTAAAGGTTTTTAGACCAGAGTCCGGAATCTGGTCAATGTTTGATTCAGGGTGGATATTCCCACGTAAATGTGCGCATTTAGAGAAGAGAAGGGGTTGCAAAAAGTATAAAACCTTTCTTTTAAATTACAATTCTAATGACTAACCTAACTAAGAAAACATGCAGATAGCTATCAAAAAGGGTAATAAGATGAAATGTCCTTTTGCAACGAGTTTTTTAAAGAACATAGCACATAATTCTATCACCGTGAAAAGAGAACATATAGAAAATTTTTGCTCTGAGTATTTTCTATGTCTCCTCCTACTTGATCGAGTGTTACCTGTTGGGTTTAAGGCAGGGAGAACCTTTAACTATCAAAGACTCATAGGCACAGAAAAACTCATGGCCACGAGAAGGTTACAACTTAGAGTAGCCGCATAGTTTTTCCAACTTTTGTCTAATTTTACAAATGAGGAGTGGAATCCTGAGATAAGATTCTCTGAACTTTCTGGATATGTATCCCATTAAAGAAAAGAAATACATTTTAAAATTACTTTTAAAAATGCCTACTTAAATATATTTACACATATATTTGCAAGTGCCTATGCATAACTGCACTAATAAAATATACGGATTATAAAACATAAGCTGAAGTATAGTTTAAAAAGAAAAGAATTATTTTAGGTGACTTTCAAATCATCATGCTTCATAGCATTGTTAGTTAATAACTCACTAAAACATACACTTAGGATGAGAGTCATTGTTAATGATAGTGGATTCAAATGCGTATTTCCAATAGACTGAGATATTTATAAAAGAATTAATTCAAGAATTTTGGGATTTGATTAAATCATTATTTTTTCTCCTTGTTTCTGTTTTTAATCTCTTATGTGGGTGTCAAGGAACTCACATTCAAAGTAGAGGCATGTCAGTTCTTCTATTTTCTTCTTTTTCTCTTATGCTTAAATACTTAATGGTATCTTATTTCTCCGCTGTCTTGCTAAAGATTTTCCGCAGGCATGTTTGTATTTTGTGAAATTTTTTTAGTTAAAACTATGTGCTATAACCCGCAAATTTAAATTGGAACAAACAAATAGTTATCAGCTGAAATTTGTTAAAAGTGAACTGAAGAATGAAAGAACCCTAATAACCTTGGCCCCCAAAGGTGAGGGATGTCCATTCTTCACTTGTGTACATTATGTCTGACATTCTAGCCAAATGAAGTTGCCAGTGCCAGTCCAGTCCTTATGTTAAAAATTAGGAATGCTAAACTTTTTATTGCTCAAAAATGGTGAACCTGTTTATTAGTTAAAAATAAATCTTAGCTAAAAGTAGAAGTTTTTATGTTTCCTTTCCAAACCATAATAAAGCATTGCATATCCCACAACACTAAAAATTAGTTAAATTGTTTATTTACTCTAGGCCAATCCTCATAATGTTGAAGTTTTTAAGTTCCATAATTTGCATTAAGATTTAGAAATTAAGAAATTCGAGCTATGGGTGACATACCTCCACTAGTCGCCTGTGTGTGTCTGACTAGCACGGGGAATGACATGGCAGATGGGAGCAGAGATCCCCCATTCTGCCCTTCTTCCAGAAGCTTTTCTCACCTCCAACTCCTCATCTCCATTAAAACATATTCAAACATAATTAGTGTAACGTTAAAATGGAGGAAATTTTGTAATTGCCAGTTGTTCTGTAGCCATGGTTACATCAAAGATTTATAGCAAGTAACTCCAGGCTGGGCACGATCACGCAGTTAGCAGAACAGCAGTAAGAAAATGTTTGCGTGCATGTGCAGGTGTGCTGACATGAATGTTTGCCAAAAAAAAAAAAAGAAAGAAAGAAAGAGAATATTCGGTGACATTTAAGGTGCTAATATCTGGAAGTCAACCTTTAATTTGACAGCTTTTAGTGCTAGTTAATTTCATTCATCCAGGCGAGGTGTAGGAAATTTGCAGCACCTTTAAATTATCACGTTTTTCCACACTGCCTCAGGCCTATGTGGAATACCTGAACCATACATTTTTTTTTTTACCTTTTTTTTCAGGTCAGTTGAAGTAAAACTTTCATTCCCTTTCTCAGACAATTAATCTTTAGCTAATTGAAGCAGGGATGCTGCAGGATGGGTTTCACTGGGGCCTGTAAATCTCATTTAGCAAAGTGAATTCCAGGCACATGCTGCACCTAATGATGTGACAGGTGGACTGCACCGCAAGACAGCAGCCTCGGAAAAGTTGATTCTCATTAGACCCGCAGAGTCCTGCAGTCAGTTTTCTGATGGCTGAAGAACACTAATCGCATCTGTTTGCTACTGGGTTGGGGTGGGAAGAGGCAGGGAAGTTGCAGGGGGCAGGGGGCAGGTTGTGAAGGGAAGAAAAAAAGAGGAAGGGGCAAAATTCTCTTCTATTCCTTCATGAGTTAATATCCTTGACTCCTGCCCAAAAACCCAGCAGGTCTACCTCCCACCAAGCGATCAGCCTCCGTTCTGCTGACTCCAACAGGGTGCGCCCTTTTTCTAATTAACTAAAATGGCTATGGAAAGCAAAGGAGGCCTTGTGTTGGGTGAACCAATTATTTTGAAGGGTATTAAGTCATCAGATTTACTTTTATCTTGATTGCATTGTGGAAATCGTGCATAATTAATGGTGGGAGCTTATTAGGAAAATGATTAGGCAAATTACACAGGTGTCGGATGCATTTTTTATGATAAATTTGCTAGAACAATCCTGCAATTCCATCTGTTCAGTTCACATCAGAATGTCACTCTGAAGAAATTAATGGTGCAGAGTTATACAAAGTTACTGGAGGCTCTGGTTGCAGATTTAGGTGAGACATGTATAAATATATAAATATAAATATATAATACCCAGCAATTTAGTAATAAGTGTTTGATGTTACAGTTCAATAAATTTCCTATTTAATCTTGAAAGTAAATGATAGTCAGATGGAAACAAAGAAGCAGAGCAAATGTAAATCTTATCTCATCAGTTTGATGTGTATGTAAATAAAAATAATTACAAGCTATAATAACTCTTTGCTTTGCTTGATGACTGCAGATGAGCTACCAACTCACTAGGAGTATGAAATCCTTGCATTCAGTCCCCAAACATCCAACCTTACTTGCAGCCATTCCCAATTTCCAGTTTCCTTTCAGTTTCAAATGGAATCACTTTACCAGTTACAATTTTTCAGAAGCCTTTCTGTAAGTAGTATATCTGGTATAACCATATAAATTCCCAAATGAATTCCAGAAGGAATTCAAGGAAGAGAATGGATAGGAGCTCTCACTCCACCTGGTCATTTGTTAGCTGGGATCAAATCATGCTCATTCTCACCTATTTATATATGATCAAATAATGTCATGTATTAACTCCTCTAAACGTCCTTATAGCATGAACTCATGTAAATCTCTGATCTAAAATGTGAGGTCTAGTAATATTTAGATATAGTACAATAATAAGTATCAATAAGGGCAATATACTTCAGCGTGTTGTTTTAAGAAATGTCAGGCCTAGTTTCGTTGTCATGCCACAAAAAAGTAGTCAATTTTTAAACAGCATCCAAAACTTGTACATACACCAAGACATCAGAAAATGCTTATAGCTTAATTGATTAGTAGCACTGCTCTAAATAGCTGATCACTCTTGCTGTTACACAACATCATGAAAAGAACTATTTGGTCTCTTCAAATTCCAAAGCAAGCCAGAAGAACGGTTATGAATGTTGACATTGCAGATTGCCCAGCTGTGTCATTCACGAGAGCAGCATTTTTGAGTTATAAAGAGAAGATGCAAGGTGATCCAGGCTAATAGAAAAAACCAACCTCTCTATTCCATCTATACTTTGTTTCAGCTGGATATTTTCAAACGTGTTACACAGGTGTATGATTTTCCTATAAAATGCTGAAACTCTACGTGATAAAAACTGAACTCATTGACACTACTTCCAAAATGGTTCCCACACTTACATATACGAATTCTTTAACAAATACCATTATCTCCCACCTAATTAACCAGACTTGAAATTTGAAAACCATCTCTTTTCTCAGTCTTACTCCAGTGTCCAAATTACCACCAAGTCCTGTCATTTCTACATCTAGAATATCTTTCACTCTCCTCACTGATATTACCTTAATTCAGAATCCACTGTTTTTCACTTGTATTAATTTGATATCCTCCAAACTTGACCTTTTGCAATTAATTTTGCAATTGTTACTCAAATTATTTCCTAAAATTCTATCACTCAATATTTCCACATTGCCTATGTGATAAAAATCCATCCGTCTTAGAATAAAGGCTATTCATGATTTAGTGTTCTTCCTTTTCTTCTAGATGTATCTTTTGCCACTCCCTCACAGTCATCCTGAACGACCTGTGATTCCTTGAGCGCACTATGCATTTTAGTGTCCTTTTGCCTTTGCGAGTGTTATTACCTCTGCAAGGAATGCCCTTCCTTAACGTTCTGCTACCTGAATATTCTTCCTCACTCATCAAATCTTAGAATAACATTCATCATCTGTGAAACTTTCCTGAATCCCATAGATGCAGTTTTTACCTTTTCCTCTGTGCTAAATATAGTGCTTTGTATTTAATTCAATATTACCATTTCCCTCACCATTTCTTTCTTCTGCCTAGATTTGAGTTCCTTGAATGGAGGGATCAAGTCTCACTCATTGCTCTATAGCTATTGCTCATACATTTTCTGAAATACAATGCATAATAAGTGATTTTGGAGTAAATGAATGAATGAAAGTATATGTGTAGCATGACATGGCTGAATGGTAATTTGCCAACCTGCTTTAGCCAGGGGAGATGTAGGTTCATGGTTAAATGAATTGTTAAATAATAAGGCAAGACATTTTATACTAGCCCTAACTGCAGAAGCCAAAAACCAGGGTAAACTCTCATTTTCTGTTACTTGTATCCCTCTTATGCACACACACACACACGCACACACATATTTGCTCACTCACCACAGGAAGCACAGAAAAAAGGTATTCTCTGGGAGCAGCGGCAGAGAGCTGTGTTTAGCATTTGTATAATCTTGATATTCAGAATATATACCAAGACCAGCAGCATTGGCATTTCCTTGTCAGAATGAAAACTCCTATTACCAACCCTAGACCTACTGAATCACAATCTACATTTCAGCAATATTACTGAGTGATTTATACACAGATTGTTTGAGACATGCAGATTTAGAAGATACATCTTTCACAAACTCCAGAAATATTAAAATAGTAATAGATGTAATAGTTCAATATGGATAGTGAAAATTTTAAATCCAAACTTTGATCAACAGCAAACAGATACTGAGAATTTTTTGTGTTAACCATAGGACCTCTTACTTATAAGGAGTGACCTTTCCCTCTCTTATTCCTACTGGGTATGGATCAGGATGAAGGGAAAAAAGCATGAGCATGCACTGCAGAACCACAGAGGATAGAAATCAAGGCTCTGGACATGATCATGCCATGAGTATCATGTATGTTCGCTTTTGAGCAAAGCTTATGCCAATTCCTTAAAGACAAAGATTGGAAGTTAATACCCTATTCCTATGTTTGTGTGTGTAATATACCCACACTTAGTCATAAATACACACAACTAATACACACACAACTAATAATGCTCAAGTGATTTTTTTTATACTGATAAAGATTTTGGGTTTTTGCTGTGGATTCAGTCATTTTCAAATGATCCTTTTGTCTTCCTCTTAAAATTTCAAATAAAGAATATTCCTTTCCAATATTACTAGGAGTACTTGAATTGGACAGAACTACATTGTGTAGAATAAATTTACAAGCTGAGAGCACCCTTGACAAAACAGGGCCTAAGCAAACTACATTTCTGTCTAGATGTGTCCCAAAGCCACAGCTTAAGGTCAGGCCCACCAACCAAAGGGAAAGGGAAGATCTGGCAAAACGTGTGAATAATTCTGATGCCAAATGCAATCTTTTCTCAGTTAACCAGATATTCAAGGCAAACACTTACTTTTATCCTCTCAGAATGGATAGGACAGACGATGTGTCTGAGTGTATTTAACTTAAAATTAACATTTCACTTAATTAAATTAATCAATTAAACATGAGGAGAAGATGATCTGGGAATTTAAACACTACAGGCATAAGATTATTCTCTAGGGAGGTGGCCTGGTGGTGTTGTGGTTAAATTCACATGCTCTGCTTTGGCTGCTCAGGGTTTGCCAGTTCAGATCCTGGGTGTGGACCTACACAGCACTTGTCAAGCCATGCTGTGGCGACGTCTCACATAGAAGAGCTAGAAGGACTTACAACTAGGATATGCAACTAGATACTGGGGCTTTGGGGAGGAAAAAAAAGGAAGATTGGCAACAGATGTTAGCTCAAGGCCAAGCTTCCTCACCAAAAAAAAAAAAAAAAGAAAAGAAAAGAATATTCCTTACATGTAAGAATTGGATGAGTTCTTTAGACATTATTCAGATCTTTTTGAACATTAAACCTGTCTTTATTTCCTAAAAAATTATAACTTTAAGTAGAATATGAGAGGTGGTCAAATTTGCATGGAATTTCTTTCCTTCAGAGATGTATAAGGAATTTTAATTATCCTTATCACCTACCATATTGTTGTGATCAATATAGAGTGCAAAATTAAAATTTGTTCATAATTTTCCAAATATTTTATAGTATAACTCTAAGTATTTTTTACTATTATATATTTCCCTAGCCATAGTCCCATGTTTTTAGTTGTCAGTTTATATTATTCAATACTGTTTATGACAATAATAATCATAATTAATTTGGTCCCCCCAAATTTTCAAAGATTTCTTATGAGCCATGAAAATATGTAGTAAATGCTTATAAAATGAAGCACAAGTACTTTACTGATTGTTAAAATATGTCAGAATGCATAAAATACTAAATATATTCAAATATAAACATGTCTCCAACTTGTCTTTTCCTGCCAACAACATAATTTTTAAAAATCAAACATTCTCCCAATTCCAAGTGTGGTAACTCACCAAAAATTCTGATCTTGTATCCAATTCAAAGAACTCAACTGTGTAGTTTCACCACTGAGGAGAACTACACATACACAGGAAAAAAATGCAGCATGAAAAATGTTATTTCTCTTCCTCTGAGATTCCAGTGAATATATAACTATCAATAGCTATCTAATCCATTTAATTAAAACAATGAAGAGCAATAAAACACAGTCTCTAAGATGATTGGCTTCTAAATAATCATTGTCTTTATAAGCACCACAAAGACCAAAAAGTGATTATCATACGCTGCATTGAGGGTCACCAAACCTTTAAAGAAGACACTAGTATTTCACAAAATTGAATGTTCTAAGTCAATTGTCACGAAATCTCAAGGAATGAGACTTATAATAATTCATTAAATTGTTTCAAAGGCATAGACATCATGTAATAGAGAGTAAGAATTTTCAAAAGATAGGTTGGAGGAAGAGGTGATTTTCCTGAAGATCTTTATGGCAAATAATCTATATAACAAACAAAAAACAGCCAGTAGATTTCACTAGATATTAACGTTTTAAAAAATATCCACTGCTAGCACAATTCAGCCCAGATTGTCAAGACTGAGTCCTGGTCAACTCTTTTCAGATGATGTGAAACTTGCAGGAAACTCTCCCTTACTCATTCCCATAGTGTAAGATATTCTCATTCTATTAGACTCAGACATGAAATAACATATCTTCTAAGATGCACTTAGGAACCTGAATACACAAAATAGACTAGCATCAAGAAATTGGTCATCTGAAGTATTCAAAGAGAACCCGCATAAAAAGGATAATTTCATTTGATGGTGGAAAGCTCTCTTTTTTTTTTTTGGTTAGAAAGATTGGCCCTAAATTATCTGTTGCTAATCTTCCTCTTTTTGTTTGAGGAAGATTGGCCCCAAGCTAATGTCTGTGCCAATCTTCCTCAATTTTTTGTATGTGGGATGCTGCCACAGCATGGCTTGATGAGTAGTGTGTAGGTCCGCGCCTGGGATCCAAACCCATGAACGCTGGACTGTCAAAGCAGAGTGCCCGAACATAACCACTACGCTATCAGGCCAGCCCAGAAAGCTGATTCTATGGAAGAAAACAAGATACCCTTAATTAACTCGAAGGATAAACAATTTCCTATACTCTTGAATGCATAGGACATGAGAGAAAAGACCTTTTGTAAGATCTTTTGTTGCGCATAGATGGTGCATGTGTTTCAAGGGTTATTTCTCAGGTCTCTCAGTTGTTATTGCCACAGCTAATCTAGCTGCAATCCAGTTCTTTATTGGTGTGGGACCTTGGAGAAGTTCTTTTCTTAGCCACAGTTCCTGTAAAATGGGAACACTACTCCTATCTATTTCCTAGAATTATCTTGAGCATTGAGTGAGATAATACATGTAAAACAATCCAATGACACCACTCAAATGCTGATTTCCAGATGATGACAGGATTGAGAAGGAATGATGACACCTATCTAGTGGTCATAAACTTCATTATTTTAATTTCATCTTTATCATGACTACCCTAAAGTTTGATTCCCTGTAAAAAAAATTAGTTTAAAAATCTAATTAAAACATTAACTTTCTATCCAAGTTTTCTGTCCCCTGTTTATTTCTCTCTTGGTCTTCAGCATCAATATTATTGACCTTAAGTGTTGGAATTGAGCTGTGCCTCCCATAGTTCTGAAAAGGTAAATGACTTGTGGGATTATTTTCCCATTTGGCACCTATGTGATAAAAGTCTGTGCCTTTCATCTTTGTGGTAAGAGAGACCCATGGCTAGGCATAGAAAACGATATTCATATACAGCTCTTATAGAATTGGACTAACTTGAAAGCAACAATAGAATCTCAACAACATCAATAACAAAAACCATTAAATTTAGAAAAGAGAAAAAGAGAAGGCAACATTTGAGGAAACTCCAGTAAAGGATTTCAGTTACCATTAGGATATGCTCCAAAAATAAAGGCCCCAGGGATCTTAGATTAATCCATCATTTATCTTACCCACAAGGTGGATCTGTAAATGGCTTCATTGATCCACAGCTGTGTTCAGTATCTTACGCAACAGTGGATCAGACAGAAATAAGACTGTGTGGGCAAAGGGGTGTTAATAGAAAAGATTGAGCTGGAATTAGCTTCTCAGATTCTTTGCTAGTGTCCTGACAGCTTCCACCTGTTTGGTTTTAAACTTGAAGGAAATTTCTTCTTATGTGATTATTACCCCAGGATACCATTCAAGACTCAAAAATTCCTTTCATTTTGCATTGGTCAAATAAAAGAGATTCCTACAGACTTATACTATCAAATCATTTTCTAGTCACTGGTCTGCAAAGGTTAAATAGTTCAGTGGCTACTTATAAGGGACTTTATAGCTAGTCTGTAAAATAAAAAAAAAAAATTTAATTAAAAATAAAAGCAACTCAGCTCAGAGACAACATTGAAAATGAATAATATTCAGTGTGAGTAAATCCCAGAGAGGTCACAGTACAGATTCGTGTTCCATGGAATTCAGAACATCTTCCAAATACTATTTGCTGTTCCTTCAAGTTTGGGAAAGCAAGAATACGGGCATTATGAACTGCTCATGGTGAAAAGAATGTGTCTTACAGAAGTAGCTTTGGCAACACAAAGTTGCTGGAAGTTCTTGACAATGCTATCATCTCCTCCATGGGTGGGTTTGTTACTTCCAGAACAATTCTACTGGTATACACTTACAGAGATCATCTGAAAACATTACTGAGGCAGCATTATGCCAATGTGTTTCAAAAGTGAACTCAGTTTTGGTTCTGGAACAGTAACACTGCAAATCAGCCAGTTGAGAGATTTGCTTAATTTCCCACATTATTTACTCAGGCCAAATTTTTATTGGAAAGCAGTCTAGTTTTCCAATAAACAATTCGGGAAGATAGAGCAAGATTACCATTCTGTCACACAGCTGAACTTTCCCTCTTTTCCAAAACAAGTTTCTCGTTTACATATTAATCAATGCACTTTTAAATTACTGCCTTTGCTTATGAGAGAATTAGGGCATGACTCAAACATTGACTCCAAGTGTGCTCCTCCTACCACCAGGCGCAAGTTGGGTTGCCCAGGGTGAAATTTCATCTCTGCGGCCACTCGTGGGGAACTTGCATGTGTGTTACATCTCCTCCTTTTATTAGTTAGCAGAGATCACCTTTCTCTCCTGAACCACTTTATTTAAAATACTTACTTTGGTATGAGGAATGAGAAGAGTATGTGCAGAGTGAAAGAAAAGTTACACATTTATAATTTGGGCATCTTTTAATAATGTAGCAAGAAGGCAAAAAAAGTGACTTAAAGAGTTCAGGAGGGGGTTATTATTTGGGCAAACAGCCTGATGGTGATTTTAGTAAGGAAGATGACATTTTAGGGACAGAGTTGGGAGGGGAGGAAAAAGAAGAAGCCTGACTACCCTACAGATAAAACAAATAGGAATTAGGAAAGAAAGAGAGCAAAAAAAGAGCAAAAAGTGAAAGAAAAGACAGGGCAAAAGTGAAATCTGGGCAATACGTAAGAAAGTTCTAACTACTGGAAATAGATGACCAGTGATAATTTCCTAACTGCAGTGCAAACGACTCTTTGTCACTCCACACCATTAAAAGCTTGCCACGCAGAGGTGCTTTGTGTGAGAAATTTGTGTCAAATTAAAATAAAAAGCTTGAGTTACAAGTCTGAAAAGGCATAAATGAAACCAAAGAGTCATGTAAAGTGAGGTAAGGGAGACTAAAAGATTAACAGAAAGAATAGAGACCTTGAGGACATAAGTTACAAAGAATTGACAAAATTCTTAGGGAAGACATGGCACTCTCACAAGATATTGAACAGGGACATCCAGCCAATTTAATTTATGTCTCAGAGTATAAGAGGACATCGGCTGATATTTGATCACATAAATTAAAAAATAAATATATTTTTCAGTATAAATGACTGAGTTAAGCATTTGGAGAGCTATATCATAGCTAAACTATGTTATACCTTATAAATTAAGCTATACCATAACACACTAAAAGCAAATAAAATAACCACAAGTATATGTCTATGGTGTAGCTCTCCAAAATGAGACCCACAGGCAGCAGGAAGTCTTTTAGTTTTTTATTGTTCCATTTTATCTGAAGAGTTGAAATAAGCATGAAATATAATATGTGTAAAAGTCAGGACTATTTCAGTGCAAGTAACAAAAAGCTAACACATGCTAGCAGAAATATGAAAACAAATGTATTAGCCTTTTTATCTTAATTAAAGAACTTTAAAATCCAATAGTTCAAATAATGTCATCAGATTACTTATTCTTTCATCTGTCATCTTGAGGTGATACTTTTCAGTCTGTTAGCTTGATTTTAAGGCAGACTTTCCCCCATGTTGTGGAATTGATGGCCACTGGTAGCTCTAGCTATTCCAAGGAGAAAATAATTTCATTCTTGAAAAATTCAGCAAAATACCCTTGGCTCGGTTTTCAATCATATGTCCATTCTTAATCCACTCACTGTAACCAAGCATGATTCAGAAAAGATTTTGGAAAAGTAGATAGGCTCAGGAATGCTAAATTCTTTTTAAATTAATAGAGTCTAGCTCATTTACAATTATGCAGATATGAATTTTATAGTAACTCTGCTTTACTCTAAAATCCAGAAAGAGGCTTAAACTCAAGTATCACAACAAATGGTCTTAACTTTACTTGTTTTCAAATTTGTTTCATTCACATGGATTTGGTCAGTTCGTCTTCACTATTGTTAGTTTTCCCAATGAATCTATTTTGACAAAAAATAATAATAAATGAGAAAAAATTTGTTTTTTTAAATTCTCAACAAACATATGTAACTCTCTGTTTTTCTGTTTTTATTTTAAAAGTTAAGGCAGATTTCTGCTATTTTTATATGATCACCTTTCATAACACATATTAAATTTTCCATGGACACATGTATAAAATCTTATTACCAAACTATATTCCGTTTTCTATTTTACAAAGGTAACACTTTAAAATTAGTAAAATTATAAAACTGCTTACATATACTTTCAAGCTATTTGTTTTAATTTATCGTCATCATAAATTCACAATTAGCACTTGGATTCTCGTGGTTAAAATTATTAAAATAAGTAAACACCAAAGAGATAATTTTGTTACGTAAGGATAAAATTTTAAAAGTTCGTTTTTTCCCATTTTCTTTTCTCAAGTTTAATGTCCAGGATACTAATATTTGTAAAACCTAAGTGAGCAAGTGAAAGATGTCAAATTACATAAAGTTTGCAAAGTGTAGATAGTGAATAAGAATATGTGTGCATATATACAGGAAGAGATGAGATGAGAACAAAGAGGTGAATCATGTTCAGCTATCCATGAATAAGAGACAACTGGAGTATAGACATTATGTCTAAACAAAAAAGTTGTATAACTTAAATAATTTTATACCAACTAGTTCAAGTAGCTGCTTAACTTTTGTCAAAAAATATGGAAACTTACTAAAAGCAAACAAAATAATGCATTATTACAATTTTAAGGATATACATTGAAATTGTTAGTTTATTTGCAATCTTAGTATTTTTCCCATTTAATCATAATCACAAGTTTAGACCAGAAATGCATTAATAGTCATTATTCCCTTTATAGTAGGATTCTTTATGTTAGAGAAATATAGAAAAAAGATTCTTTAAACTTATTTTCTATATTTATTTGGAAGTAAATAGCATAAGGAAATGATTTTTTTTTTAGCTAGAAGAAAGGGATAAGGGAGATTCAACATGTCTATCTCCAAATATTTGAAGGATTCATGGATCAAACAGATCAGTCTAGTTTCTATGGCTGAAAATTATACAATCGCAAAAAATGAATAGAAGGAAGTGAGATTTGGGATCAGTCAAACAGAATAAGTTTCCAACAGTCAGAGCTGTTCAAAAGTGGAATGCAAGGACTTGGGAAGTAATGAATTCCTTGTCAATGGAATGGTACATGAAAAACTGAGTGATTCAGGTAATATAGAGAGGATCCTAGGCTGTCAATTGTGGGGTGGGGTATACTAGAAGAGATCAGTATGCTTCTAACCTCCTGATGCTGGGATGCTATTAATTCTTTTATCAAGATTCTGCAGATAGATTTTTTTCAATTGTTAAGAAACAGATGCTTGCCAAAATTACTTAAAATAAATGATAATTTATGAAACTACAATGGGAAATCCTGTCTTTAAAGTAAAATTCCAGTTTACATGCAGACTCCCAGGAATCATATCAATATCTTAATTGACAAGTAGTTATTTTTTTTCACTTTTCAGCAAGAGATGCAAGGTTTTAATGCATCATTCATTCAGACAGCTAGCCAATCAAGCAGCCATTTGTTCATTCACCCATAAATATATATTGAGCAGCAAATATATGCCCAGCCTTTTGCTAAGAGCATGAGATACATTGGTGATCTTGATAGATATGGCCTCTGTCATCATGCAGCTCTCATTCTACTGGGGAATCAAGACCAAAGCAAGTTAACAAATAAATTAGTTTAATTAAAATGGGGAGGGAGTTAGGATAGTCAAGAAAGGCCTTTCTGAAGAGCTGACATTTTCTTTGAGAGATTACAAATTTGTGTAATAGGCATTATTATCCAGATGACGTAACTGAGGGTCACAAAGTTTAGGTGACTTGCCTAAGATTACAAACTGAAAAAACAACTGCTCTGGTACTCAAACCTAGGTCCTCTGACTCTTAACCGTGAATTTATTCCAACATGTAACTATCCTCTCAATGCAAATTGGATCTGTCATCCTTTATCGCATGCTTAAATATAAATTTGTGAAAAGTGACTATATTCAAAATTTGCTGGTAATACCAAGCTAAGAGGAATAGTCACAAAAGGAATAAGGGAACTTAGCCTCTTTAGTCAAACCTTGGCCTTTCTGTTTAGACTGCAAATTAGTGCTGATTGTGATAGAGGTTTCCATGGTGTTGGCACTAGTCTCTCATGAGCTGAACTTACACCATCAACATTTAAAGCTGAAAGCCATTAGACAACAGTAACTTAGGTCACTGTTGTTATCATTAAGAATTTATGAGGCACTTTATATTTGGAAAGAGGTCAATGAAAGGTAGACAGATTTGAGTGCTGCTTAAATGGACAAATCTGTTCTGGCATCTCAGCAGCACAGTAGCTTCATGATACAATTTTCATTCTTTTTGATTTATGACAGAATATAGTATTTATAACATAGTGCACAGTTTAAAACATAGAGAACCTGCACCCATACTGAACCAGAAAAAGCACCATATTTTTTTAAAGTTAACAGCTTTATCATTAACCATTCTAGGGCATCAGTCAAGTTATAAGAGATCCAATTTATTCCTTGGTCCCCAGGTATTAAGATAAAAAAACACTGACGCATTGCAGGCTTACTTCTGTTGAAACGATTTGGCATAGTTTGATGGTCGTATTCTTTGAAATCAAGGCACATGCAGGTTTCAATTCACATTTCTGCTCCATAATAATTCTATGACTTTAGATCTGTCACTTAACTTTTCTGCACATTTGTTTTACCATTTTTGGAGAGATTAAAGAAAACATGGGCATCACTCATTATTTTGGGCTGCCCAGCCTCTGACTTAAGTCCCACTAATAGAAGCGATGATTCCAGAGAGTCTACTTACTTTTCTATCTTTCCTTTTGACCATAATGCAGGCACCTGATCTGTAATTTGCCAATCACCAAAGTCACGTTAGATACTGATTCATCTGGCCTAGGTTACACAATGATATCAGTACCGGGTTGTCTATGATATTTTTGGTCTTTTCTTTGCAGTTGCACGAGCTGCTACAAGTGATGTCAACTATGTTTGCATTTCAAACAGGAAGAAAGGAGAAAGGGACAATATCAGCAAAAAAAGAAAACTAAAGAAAGGAGTCCATTTTATCAGGGAAGCAAAATTTCCCACAGAAGCTCCCCCAAAATTCTACTTATGTCTCAAGTGTGGAAGAACAGTGTTACATTAATACACTCAACTGCAAAAGAGACTTAGAAAGGCAAGGAAGAGAGGCTTTGGGGTTGGGGTTTGGTTAGGCTCGCAAGAGTGTCTGCCTACGAAGTGGCAGGACCTGAAGTCAAAGATACAATGCTCAGCAGACTCTCCCCTCAAGCTCTTCAAACTAAACTGATATTCTCGCTCAGTAATCAGGTCTTGCTTTTTGCTTGCTTTTACTTTGCATCTGCGTCCTTACCATGATTCCCTACCATGAACACTAATTTCTCTGAGAAAATTTGAAATATACAGAAAAGTACAAACCATAAAATAACACTCACATTGTCGACACCAAATATTAACTCTTTTGTCATGTTTCTTTTTATTATTTTTCCCACATACATAGCACTAAAACTGACTACTGGTGTATGTATATATATAATTAAGAATAAATAAGTGTATGTATATTATTTTTTAAAAACTAATAAAACATTTAAAGTCCATCTTTTCCCACACTTCAATCCCATTCCATGTCCCCCGTCTACACCAAGAGATAGTCTTTTCACAACTTCTATGCAATGTTTTCCATTTTATTTCCTATACGTACATCCATCTGTGTCCATGCACACTATGTTATATGTATTTTACGTTAAGAATTACAATAATGGTATCATTATTTATTTCAACTTGCGTCTTTCAGAAAAAAATTTAGAGATAAATATTCGCACACACATATACACACACAAACACACATATATGCACATATGATAGTTAAATCTAGTTTATTTCTATTAACTGCTGTATAGTAATACATTGTATCAATATACCAATATTCACTCATTCATTTCCTGTCGAAGAAAGTTGTTTCCTGGTTTTTTTTATCATTATAGATAACACTTGATCATTTTAGTAACACATCCAATGTGTACGTGTGCAAAATGTTCTTTAAAGTATACGAAAAAGCAGAATTGCTGAATATTAGGAAACAAGCATTTTTATTTTACTTGATTATTGTCATGTTGCTTTCCATAATGTCATTGGAATATGAGTGTGTGAGAGTGCACTTTTTCCTACATCCTTGCTAATCCTTGCTAATCTTAGATTTTATCAATTTTCAGTCTGAGTGAAATATCATGTCATTGTCTCACTAGTTATGTTCCTGATTATCATGGTAGTTGCTTTTTAAAAAAATAATTGACATAAAACTTACAAAACTCCAAATTATAGCATAAAATTGCAAATATACCTATTTGCAAAAATTGTGTTATAATCGCTTCCAAATTTTAATGGTTTACAAGAAATAAAACATTAATGATAAAACTGAAGGCCCTTATGATCCGTTCCCCAGTCCCATTCCCTTCCTTCTGTCCCCAGATGCACCCATTGTCATGGTTTTCAAATCTAGTTCATTTCTATTCTTTTACTATGTGCATATGTAACTATAAAGAGTATGTAGTGTTATCACATATGTTTTAAAATTTCCATAATATAACTTTTCTAAAGCTTATTTACTCAGCTTTCTGCTTTCAAGATCAAAACATATGGAGACATTGGGAATTCAGTTTTTTCTAGATAGTATCCCGTTGTATAAATAGATAAAGATATTTATCCATTCCATTGCTGATGGATATTGGATTGTTCCAATTTCATTTATCACAAACAAGGACGTCATAAACATTCTTGTATATGTATGATGAGCATATGATAGAGTTTCTTTATAGGTTATATAACTACAAATGGTCTTTCTGTATGTTGAATTTCAAATTGCTGTTAAAATTGTTGTATGGTTATACTTTCTTTTTTGCACGCATGGTCATTATTTATTTGATGATAGAAATCTGTGGATTTTACTTTTTCAGTGCTGCGTATTTTTGTGTGACTACAAATATTCCTCAGCTCTGTTGTAGAGCACAATTAAGTTACTTAGAAAGACTTTAATCCTTTTGGGGCTTGCTCTTAAACTTTGCGAGGTGACATGGAAGTAGCCTTTCATCTAGGGCTAATATTTCCCCCTGTACTGATATAACACCCTTCTGAGGACTCTGCCCAATGTTGCATGAATTATGTTTTCTTTTTCCACTGTGGTTTTTAGGAACACAAACTCTCCCTGACTCTATGTAAGCCTCAAAGATTGTTTCCCTAATCCTTTTGGGTGGCTCTTTCCCCATCCTGAGTTAGTTTCCTCAAGTGCATGTGCTGATCAGTACTGTGCAGAATACTCAAGGGATATCTTCTGCAGATCCCCAGAGCCCTCTTTTCCCACCTATTCTGACCTGCAAACTCTATCTGCCTTGGCCTCTCTGAACTTCCAACTCTTGCGCCCCATTGGGTTGCCTCTTGCTCTGGGGGAATCATTGGGCTCACCTTGCTTGTCCTCTCACTCAGAGATCACTGTCCTTCACTATCTTAATGACCAATGTTTAAAAACCATTTGTCCTATACTTTGTATTGATTTTTAGTCGTTTTAGGAAGGAGAGTAAATCCAGTCAGAGTTAATCTTGGTTTTCAGTGGAAGTCTAACTCATTTAATTTTAAACATTGCATTACCTTTACATTCCTGGGATAATCAAAGGTGACCGCAATATAATTTTTCTACATTGTTGTATTCATTGTGAACTGTTTAATATTTTGCATCTTTATCCTTCCGTAAGATAGTTTATAGTATTTTCCTTGTGTTTTTCTCTCCTAGTTTGCTATCAAGGGTCCAAAGCACTTATTGTTAAGTTCAATTATCTCTTACTTGAAGACAGTAAAACTTACCTGTAAGAACTTTTTGGATTTCATTTTAGATTCAGGAGATTTTTTATTGTATATTTAATTCCCTAAGTATTTTTGTTTTATGTAGGTTTTCTATTTATGTAAAATGTACATAAATTGTCCATGGATTAGCATAGATTATGCATTCTGTATTTTATGATTTAAAAGTTTTGAACATGTGTGTAACTATTTTATCTTTTAAGACTAATACAGTTTATTTATGCCTTCTCTCTCTCTTTTATAGTCTTGCTGAAGGCTTTATTATTATTGATAATATTATTTTTTAAAAAAACATTGGGTTTGGTTGAACCTCTATTTTTTATTTCATTCATTTGTTTCTGCTATTTTATTATTCCCTTATTCTGGTTAACTTTTTTCTATTTTTAATTTGAATGTTCAACTAATTTAATCTAAATGTTTCCTTTTATCTTTTAATTAAATTCATAAAGCTATAGATTTACCTTTAGACACCATTTTAGCCTGACCCATAAGCATGGATCATTGTTATTTAATTGTAAAATGTAGATTTCATAGTGCTCATTACAATTTCAACTTTTATCTATGAATTATTTAGTAGAGAAACTATAGTATCTGGACATGTTCTATTGTAAGCCATATTTTCTTCATGATATTTAATTTTATTTAGTTTTATTCATAACACATGATTGAATGATTAAAGCTCAGTGAAAATTGATGAGATGTTCTTTGTGACTTTTGTGATACTCAACTTTTCTAATGCTCTATGAATGCTTGAAAAAAAGGAATATTTGGTTTGCAGGAATCTACTTAAACACACTAATTCAAATTATAGTCCAAATATTTTATGCTTTAGATAGCTTTTTAATCTATCTTGCCTAAAACTTCTGGAAAATTTTATTAAAATTTTTTACCATGGTGAAATGTTTCAAGTAATTCTGTCATTTTTTTTTGTTCTATATATTGCAGAGATACATTATTATGTGTCTACAAGTTTATTATTGAAATATATTCTTTATAAATTTAATAGTGTGGAGTTTTTTGCCGAAATTCTATTTTGAAAGATATTAATATTTTGTTTAGTATTTTATTCATGTATATTTCATATTCCATAATTTTTATTTTTCTGTCCTAATGTTATAAGTGTGTTTCTTGTAAGCACATATGATGAAATCTAGTTTTAATTTTAAAATCAATCCCATACACTCCAGATTTTAATGGATGAGCTTAATTCATTTACAATTATTATTGCTGATATATCAAAGTCTATCTTCTTATCTCCATATTCTGTTTACCCATAATTTTTTCTCTTGTCTCCTGTTGATTTGATATTATTTATTTCTTCCTTCTCTTTTCTTCCTCTACTTCAAATTATATTAGAAGCTATAAGCTGAATTTCCACCTATATAAGAGGTTACCGTAACTTTTTAGCATACACATGTTATCAAACATAGTTTAATAAACATGTTTTCAAAGTTTAAATATCTCTACTTTCTTCCCCCAGAATCCCATTCTCCTCAGATTACTATTGCTTATTGTACTGGGAAAGCTTATCTTTAAAAAAAACAATTCTAATTATTTTCATTGTTGTTATAAAACATAAAATCCCACTAACTTCTGGTAACACTACTCCTGCCCTGGGCTCTGCATCTTCATCCACAGGAGAAATAGGAGATGCCAAATCTCTGCATCTCAGGCAAGGCTTCCACTTCTCCCTCTTCTTTCATGGCCCAGAGCCTCTCATGCCCCTGGGCTACCTTGGAGACTATCAGGACTAACTACCATGCCCTTTATTTCTATTTACTTCAGTTCCCAAAATGAAGACCAAGACCTCCTGGTCATATCTCATCACTTAGAGTCCCATCCTTATAAGGTTCTGTGAATCCCTTTTGTGACTCCACCTCTTATTCCCTCCCAATTTTCAAAATTCTTCCATTATTCTGCCTGAAACTTAGAGATCTCAATCTTTATTCTTAGCATCTTCTCTAACCAGGCCTTCACATTCTTGTTTTAGTTGGAACCTGACAGTTTTCTAAGCACACTGGTTTCCTTGCAGTTCTCCAAAGTGATATGTTTTTTCTCCCAGACCTTTCAAGTCACCAACTTTGGAAGTGTGGTAGGTATTTCTCATTGTTACTTCCAGAGCATTTTCCCCTCCTATTCTATTTACAAATAAAAATTGAGGGAAAAATATTTTAAGATGCATGTAAATATCTCTGTTAACCTCTATTCTTTCTTTTTTCAATTATCCACAGAACTTTAACATTTCCTTTCACTTATTGATTGTTTTAGCTGTGCAATAACTCCCATGTCATAGTTCTCCTGTCAATATTCTTGGTGACTTTAATAAACACATAAACAATCCTCCAAATACGGCCTGTCAGTTTCTTAACTTTTTCTACTCTGATGGTCATGATCTCTCTCTACCTCCATTATATACGACCAGAGTTAGATACTAAATTCTTCTATGACCAGAAACTGAAACTCCTCCATAATTTCCATGGCACTGGTTCTCTCTGACAATTTCTGATTTTTCCGGCTCATACTCTCTAAAAGTACAACAGCATTATACAACGCAGTACAACAGCTTTTCTTAGTGGTTAGGAACTATAACCTTTTTCTCTAATAAATTTTCACTATCCCATACCACCTTCATGTCTCATTAGTTGTGTTTTGATTATAGTCCATGGCTCATTATGAAACCTATTTCATGCTTATTCTCTAGTAATCTTATTAAGTCTCATGGCTTTGATACTATCCATATACTGATGACTCACAAAAGTCTATCTCCATCCCAAACAAAGATGATCAGCTCCAGATTTGTTTTTTCAACTATTTTCTTGCCATTCCCACTTGGATTTCAAGGAGCTTAACATGTCTCAATCTGAATTTCTAATTTTCTTCTTCAAATGTGATCCTCCTTTAATCTTCTCTAGCTCAGTGAATGGCAATCTTCATCTTCAGTTGCTCAGATCAAAATCTTGAAATCATTCTTGACACCTCTTTCTCTCTCACTCCACATCAAACTTATCAGCAAATCCTGTTGATTCTGATTTCAAAGTGTATATGCAGTCTTCTCTCATAACTATCACTGCTGTCATTACAAGTGATGTTATCAGGATTTTTGCAATAGTCTTCTCACTCAAGGAAGTAGTTGCCTTGCAAAGCAAACTACTGCCTACAAACCAAATTACTCCTTGATATCATTTTCACATTTTGATATGAGTTATCTTTTACTCATTGATATGTAGGCAATAGTGACATATTCTGGATACTAATGATTTGTCTACTGTATATTTTGCAACTATTATCTCCTAAATTTTAGTTTGCTTTTTAGCATTATTTATGGTATTACTGGTCATTTTTCACATTTTTTTAAATTACCAGCCAGCTAAATTTTAAGCTTCCTGAGGGTATGGGCCTTGCCTAATACAACTTTAATATCCTACTCTGCCTAACATATCATGGGTGTTCAATCAACATTTGTTGATTGATTGATTCAAAATGTTGTATTTTACTTGTGTTTCAATACACAGCACACAGGAAACAAAGCAATAAGATTCAGCAGTCTACACTAGCACTGACCTATACCCTATCAGCAGTCAGAAATAAGCTTTAGAGGATAAGCTGGTTTCTCATGTTCCACTGTGTCAGAACTCAGGTACACAGGGCAAGAAGTAGGACGCAGCGTCTAAATGCACAGAGGATTCCAGACAGAATCTTAAAGTAGTAAATGCACTTTCAAAAATGAAAAGGTTTGCTTCAAGGTCCCGGTTCCTTACGCTGTTAGAAATATTATTCAGGAGAAGTCTTTTAAGGAAGCTCTGTTCACATCGTATGCAATTTCATACACACAGGACAGTCAGGCTACTAGGGACTAGTTTTGTATTCTATAATTCATTTGCTACCTTCAACTGTTAGCTTCTATGTATGTTTATGTAAGACTATATTTTACATTTTTTACCAGATCAAATAATATATATGCAGCACCCAGAGAAAATGTTCCTACTGCCCTTGCAATAATATCATTCATTACAAATTTAAAGAATAGGAGAGATGTCTGCCTAGCTAATGCATTTCTCTGTCTGTCTTTTCTTTCTCTCCCTCTCTCAAAAGAAATAACTACCTTGGAAGTTCACTAAGTTCATAAGCCTGTAAATGAGTTCTACTGATATGACGAGAGTCAGGGGGGACAACATCTGAGCAAAATAAACCTGAGGAAAAGATGTATAATGCTTCAAAAACTATGTATGCATTAACACAAGGCTCACACTTGATTTTTATGAATAAGCATTGGTTGGCTACTGCATCTGTGTGTCTGATTAGGAAAATTAAAAATAGTTTCTGTACATAATTAAGTGTAAAGCAAAAGTACCATCTTGAATGGAAAGAGTAAATATAAGAGATTATTTACTCTGGGAGAGGCGGACATAAGAAGAGTAAACATAAATTGACATTAGGAAGAGAAGCACTTGAAAAGCGAGACAGAAAAAGACGAACAGAGGTGTACAGAGAGAGGCGTTAGAGATAGCCAATTCTGAAATGAAAGCTGAAAGAAACCAATAGCTGATGCCAATTGATCCGTATACTCAGGATATTATTGCTAGCTATTTACTGCATTGTGAAATATAAGCTGGTGTTCCCAGACATGTATTATTATAAGAATCGCCTGGGGAACTTATACAATAGTGATTCCCCATAGCTACCTCTCTATCTTGGAAACTTCACTTTATGCTTCAGGACGGCATTTGGGCTTCTTGTTTACATTTGTATATGTATATATGTATTTTTAAATTTGCTTTCTGTTTATATATTTGTAAATAAATATTAAATATTAAATGTTAAATATTTCTTTAGGTTCAGGAGGTGATCCTGATTTCAAGACAGGAACTCATGCTAATTTTGTTGGCACTTAAAGCAAGAGTGGAAAGAGGTCTCTGTCCTTCACTCTGCCTCCCCAGTTTTTCTTTCACAAGAGGAAGAAATACTAATCACATTGAATGAGGTTTCAAGCCTGTCGCCAAAATATAAGATTCATGGGAGAAACTTCTCTGCCGGTTTGATATAAAGGATAGGATGTAGAGCTCTATCAAGTAGATATAGCCACCTTGCTGCTTCTCTGTTCCCTTCCTTGAGATTACTTTGATCCCTCCAATTATTTGTTTCTTATAATCAACTTATGGTGAGGTTTAGGCTTACTCAGAGAAATGTTCCTAACAACTTCTCACAAAGTAGTTGACTTATAGCTTTCTCAAGCTTCAACTGTGACTCCATCTGTAAAATAGGGCTACTAACACTTATCTACCCTGTTGTTTTGAAAGAGTACAGAGAAATAATGCTTACGTATAATTTTATTTTTAAATTAGTATAAAATATTATTTATATAGTTAGCTAGAGGTAGAGTTGTGCTTTGACTGCCAACTATACCTCTAAGATTGCCTGATATTTTTTGATCACCCTTATAAAACAAATCACACTGCAGTGGTATATGGTCTCTGTGTCCAGCCTAAATTTTCAGACTCCTAATAAGGGCTTGGAGTTTCAATTAACCATTTTTCACGTATTTCAAATTCTTTATTCCATCTGCTTATAAGGAGAAAGAGAAAATCAGCCCAATCCATAGTGTTGAGAATTCTTCAGTGAAATGCATCATGAGTTATCAAAATTAATGTAATCTTATAGTTGGAGACTTCGGTTTACTAATCCAAAGTAAAAAAGAAAAAGAATAAACTAACTACGTATTTCACAAACAGTCTTAGGAGTCGGCCCCATGGCCAAGTGGTTGAGTTCGTGTGCTCCGCTTCAGCGGCCCACGGTTTCGCAGTTTGGGATCCTGGGCGCTGACATGGCGCTGCTCATTGGGCCATGCTGAGGCGACGTCCCACATAGCACAACCAGAAGCACTCACAATTAGAATATACAACTATGTACTGGGGGGTTTTGGGGAGAAGAATAAGGAAGAAAACATGATTGGCAACAGATATTAGCTTAGGTAACATTGTTAAAAAAAAAAAAGCAAATTCCTTAAAATAATAATAATAATTCTATAAGATTTGCCAAAGAAACCTCACCTATCTTATTCGCTATGTAGTCTTGGAGTAGTTATTTAACCTTGTTAGGCCTTATTTTCTTCCTATTTAAAACAATTACAATGATTATTTCTACCATATTTCATTGGTATAAAGATTAAATGTCATCATTTACCTGGGACAAACAGTACACTTCCTGGTATATTTTAAGTGCTCTGCAAAAGTTGACCAAAAACTGTTTTGATTAATCATATATTTAAAAACTATAGAATTCATACTCTTAAAAATTTCTTGAGTATTTCAATCACTCCCACAATTATTGTTTCATTATTTAACCCATACATGTAAAATTTATTTCAAAATGTGCATTTTAATTATTAAAAAAATAACAGAAGGTTGAGAGGTTTTTTTCTCAAGCCTATAATCCTTAATATAAAACAGAATATGGTAATATAAATATTTATACCTATAGTAAATAAATTTTTATTTATTTCTTTATCTTTTCTATATATCATGTCTCTTTGACAAAGGCATCTTGAAAGGTTGTATTTTACAGAATATGAGATACAAAATGACATTATTAACCATTAGGCTTTCCATTGTAAAGAATTCAGAATTTTGGTCTCACTTCAAAACCAGAAAAGGACTTTCCTTTTGAGAAAGAGTTAAATAAGTCATGGTAGGTCAATGCTCAGGCTTTGACAACTAGAAGAATTTGGATAAAATTTTTAAACATATTTTAAAGACAGCTAAGAGCTTTTGAAGCAACAAAGAATAGATGAACTCAATTTTTATAGAAAGGAGTAAATTTCTGAAGTAAGATGATAATCTGTTGCTTTTTTTTTGGCTTCTTTGCTAATTCTGGACATGGACTGATGATCAGTACTACTTTGGTAGAAAGAATCTATTGGGTGAAAGAGTAACCAACAGAACTTTATCACTTATGAGATGTTGGTGGGCAAACTGGAAACTTAAGAGGATTCAAATGTATGGCTGGTTTCCCTTCCAGATATTTCCTGAATTTTGGTCTCCACCAAGGCTAGAGTGCCAGGAAAAAGCTTCTAAAAGACAATATTTCCTGTAGGCTTATAAAGCATAGAAAACAAAGACATACATCAAATCCCTCGCCAATCTCCTTTATAAACGTGTAATATATTTTAAGCTTATCAGGCAAGAGTTTGGGGAAATGAGCTAAAATATCTGAAGGACAAAGTTTGAAATATCATAGTGTTTCAGGGCTGAGAAAATGGAGAGTCAATATGCAGTCAGTCAGAGGACCTGAAGGATTATCTCCCAGACAGAGGCTAAAAAAGGGGAACCTGAATGTTAATACAGCTAAGGCCCTACAAAGTTAATTTTTAACTGGATTAAAACCTACCAGCTGCCTAAAAAAAAGAGAGTAAATTCCTTTTTGTGAAAAATAACATCTTTTCACATTGTAAATCACAAAACCAACAATTATTAGACAAGCAACATGACAAGAAAATGTGACTGGTAATTAAGAAAAAATAGATAATAGATGGATATCCACAGGTTTTGCACTGGATTTCACAGAAAATAACTAAATTAGCATGTCAAAGAAAATTTTAAAAATACATGGATAAATAGTTGCAAGGAGGGAGAATATCTCCAAAGGACTAGAATATGTAAAATAGAATCAAATGGATATTCTAAAATTAAATAATGTGAAATCTGATATTAAAGAATTCAATCTTGGGTTAAATTATAAATTGGATGGAACAGAACGAGATTATTGAACTCAAATATAGCTCGATGGAAAATACACAAACTGAAGCACCAAGATTAAAAAGAGAGGTTAAAACAGAACATAGTACAAGGAACATCTGAGCAAAACCCAAAGACAGCCTATGCTTAATTGAAGTCCAATAAGGAAAAGATAGAAAGAATGAGGTATATTAAATATTTGACGAGAGAATGGCTGGGAATTTTCTAAAACTGCTAAAAGACATCAATCCACATACTTAAGATTTTAGCAAAATAAAGCAGGAAAAGCAAATACAAGTATAGGAAAGAAAGAAAAACAAAGAAAGAAAGAAAAAGAGAGAGCTAAAGAGAAAACTATCACATAAGTAAATCATAGCAAAACTGCTAAAAACCAAAGAAGGGAGAAGCAAAACATAACATATAAAACAGCCCATGGGCGTGGGGAGAGTGTTACAAGTGTTACCCTCAAATGTACAGTCATAAAACTGACAGCTGAATTTCTACAGAAGTGAAGGAAGTCAGAAAACACAATAAAATGATCTCCTGAAAATACGGGATGAGGGGTCATATGGAGAAGATGGATCTGAATTCTATAGCCAGCTACACTCATGCACAATAGAATTCTGTACCCATAAACAATATAATAATATCCTTCAAAAATAAAGGTGAAACTAAGACTTTATTTTAGGCAAGGACTGAAGTAATTTTCACTCATAGCCATGGATGGATGGATAGACAAAGAAAAGCAGAAAGGAAAATAATCCAAAAGAAACCAAGAAAATTAAAGGAGGGATAATTAACACCAAAATGGTAAAAACGTGAATAAATATAAATTAATACCTACCATACAATACTGTAATTGTAATGTCTTCTGTAATTTTACTTATGTATAGAAGCAAAACTAATGATAGTAACAGTACTTTGGGCAAGTTATAGTTAAAAGGACTTTCAAAGTTTTAAATTTTTATCGGTGTCAAGAAAATGGTAAAACAATATGTATTAGACCATTATTTGATAAAATTGCATGTTGTAATCTTTAGGACGACCACTAAAAGAGGATTAAAATAATGTACAACTCAGAAGAGAAATAACAGGATAACAATGTGAGTGGATATAATGGGATAATATAAGTACTTGCTGAATTTTTAAAAGTTAAAAGAGAAAAACATAAATAAATGTAACAATGGAATACATGTATGTTCTTTTATGTAGATGTTCTTTTGTATAGATATATAATCTATATTCCTAGATATATCACGTACTATACTAAATTTCAATAGCCTACATATTCCACATAAAAGCCCAACAATGTCAGACAGGAGAAAAAATGAAAAAACAAAAAATGTTTGCTCCTTAGAAGAGATATATCTTACATATAAGGACACAGAAAGGCCGAAAATAAAATGATAGAAAAGATATACAAAGAAAAAATAAGAACATAATGCTGCTGCATCTATACTATTATCAAAAAAGAAGTCTTTAAAACAAGATAATGTGATGCAGATAGATACTGCATAGTGATAAAAGAGGCCATTCAACAGGAAAATGTGACAGTTACAAATTTATATGCATGTTAACATTGTTTCCAGATAAAATCAGGATTCGAAGAACCAAAAGGAGAATTAGACAAATCTCAATCAAACTGGAAGACTTTGACACACTCTTTCAATAACTGTAAGATATAAGCAATCTGATAATTAACAAATGTTATTTAATCGAGATTTATAGAACACTGCCACCAACATAAATAAAATTATATGATCTTCACGAGCACATGAAGCATATCTTGATCTAAAATGCAGTTTTCTCTCTCACCAATTGGATATTAGCTAGTAATCATTAACAAAACACTGACTAGAATAACTCAATGATATTGAAATTAAACAGTATGCTTTAAAATAATCTATATGTCATAGAAGAAATCAAAACATAACTTGATAATATTTTGAAATGAAAGAAAAACATATTGCGTATCAAAATTTGTGAGGTGCAGATAAAAAAGTGTTCAGAGAGGATTTACACGTTAAGTAAGTACATTAGCAAAGAAGAAAGGCTGAAAATCAACAATTTAAGCTTCTATCTCTAGAACTTAGAAAAAAGAATTGCAAATAGAAACTAAGGAATGTATAACAAAAAATAATAAAAAGAAGAATAGAAAGTATTGAAATGGAAAACATTTTATTTATGTAGATGGGATCACTACAGATCTTAGAGACAACAAAAAATAATGAGGATATTATGAAAAATATTATGTCAATAAATCGAACAAAATAAATTAATTATACAAATTTTTCTTTAAAATATGCTACTTAATGAAGTTGATAGAACATGTGAATAATCTAATATCTATTAAATAACTTGAATTCTTATTATAAAGAAAACTCCTAGCCCAAATGGCTTATATTTAAGGAAGAAGTTACACGACTGTTTACAAATTCTTCCAAAAAGTGCAAAAACAATGGGTGTTTTAAACCTTTTATGAAGCTAGCAAAACTTTGCTTCTGCAGCATGAAAATATAACAAGAAAGTAAATTGCAAGCCAATATCTCTCAAACACATAAAATGCAAAAATTCTTAATAAATATTAGCAAATAATTAAGCTAATAAGTATTAGCTTAATAAATATTAGAAAATCAAATCCAGGCTGTGTTAAATAGATGATATATCAAGACTAAAGTGGGGTTTATTACAGAAATCCAAGGTTAATTTAAATATTTGAAAATCTATGCAATTCACTACATTAACAGAAAAATAAAATAAATTATATGATCATTTTGATAGATACAGGAAAAGCATTTGGGAAAATTCAACACTTATTTATGATTTTTTAGACATCTTAAGTTAGGAAAATGAAGAGAATTTCCTTAACTTGGCAGAGAAACTTCTTGTGGTTGCTTTAAAATGCATACGCAAATTCTTTGATACCTCTCCTTTTAAAAGATTTTAAAAACTTTAATAAAAATCTTTGAATTTTCTAAATTATAAAAAAAGTATAATTAAATACAGCAACCTTTTGGGAATTTAGGGCCATGGGCTATAATTGGTAAATCTTTACACACTTCTGACATTGATACAACCACGGATCTTATTCAGATTTACCCAGTTTTACTTGTAGTCACATGTGTGCTAGTGTTTATGTATTTAGTTCTACACAATTCTGTTTCACCAGTTGCTATATCCATCACCACAGCCAGGACATTGAACAGTTCCATGATCACAAGGATCCCTCCTGTTGCAGTTTTATAACCATCCTTAAACCCCTTTCTCCCACCCTCTAACCAATCCCTAAACCCCAGAAATCACTAATCTACTTTCTATTTCTAAAGTTTTGTCTTTTTCATGGATAAATGAAACCACACAGTATGTAACCTTTGGCATTGGCCTTTTTCACTCAGGGTAATTCTCTGGAGATTCATCCAAGCTGTTGGGTGTATGAATAATTCACTTTTTATCGCTGAATAATAATCCATGGCATGGATGTATTTCAGTTTATTTAACCATTCACCTGTTGAAGGACATCTAGGTTGTTTCTAGTTTTTGGCTATTACTAATATAGCTTCTATGAACATTAGTGTATGTATAGGTTTTTGTCTGAACATGGTTTTCTTTCAATTATTTTATTGAAGTCACAATGTGTAATTTCAGGTGTATATTATTATTTATCAGTTTCTGTATAGACTACATTGTGTTCACCAATAGTACAATTTTTATCCGGTACTATATATATGTTCCCCTTTACCCCTATTGCCCAACTCCCAATCCCTTTCCCCGCTGATAACCACTGATCTGTTCTCTTTATATATGTGTTTGTTTATCTCCCGCCTATGAGTGAAATCACACAGTGTCTCTTGTTTTCTGTCTGGCTTATTTCGCTTAACATAATACCCTCAAGGTCGATCCACGTTGTTGCACATGGGATGATTTTTGTTATGACTGAGTAGTATTCCATTGTGTGTGTGTGTATATATATACACACATATATATATACACACACACACATATGTATACACATATACATATATGTGTATACACATATATACACCACCTCTTTTTCATCCATGCATCAGTTCTTGGGCACTTGGGTTGCTTCCACATCTTGGCTATTGTAAATAATGTTGCAATGAACATAAGGGTACATAAGTTTCTTTGAATTGTTGATTTCAAGTTCTTTGGATAAATAGACAGTAGTAGGATATTCTATATGGAAGTTCCTCATCAGATATGTAATTTTCAAGTATGTTCTTCTATTTTGTAACTTGAACTTTCATCGTTTTCACATGGAGGTCCATAGAACAAAAACTTTTAATTTTGAATATGTCTAATTTATTTTTTTTTCTGTAAATAGTTCTTTTATTGTTAATTTTAAGAACACTTTGCCTAGCCTTAGGTTCCAAAAATTTTCTGAGTTGACTTTTATCCTACAACCTTACTAAACTCACTAATTTGTTCAAGGAGGTCGTTTTTGTAGATTTCTTGGCATTCCTCTTTGTATGAGATTTACTTCTTTTTCTTGTCTTATTTCATCAGTACTATAAATTTCCCTTTAAACACTACTTTCACTGCATCCCTAATCTTTGATAACTTGTATTTTCATTTTTATTGGTTCAAAATATTAAATTTCTCTTAAGAGTTCTTCTTTGGTCCATTATTTGTTTAGAAGTATGTTGTTTAATCTCCAACATTTTTGGAATTTTCCATCTATCTTTTTGTTATGATGTCTAGTTTAATTCCACTGTGATCTGACAGCATACTTTGCATAATTTCTATTCTTTTAAATTTAGTAAGGTATGTCGTATGGCACAGAATACGTCTATCTTAATGAACATTCCTTGTGAGCTTGAGAAGAATGTCTTCTGATATTATTTAATGAAGTATTCTGTAAATGACAATTAAATCCAGTAGACTGATGGTGCTGTTCAGTTCATCTGTATCCTTACTGACTTTCTACCTGCTAAATCCATCAGCTGCTAGCAGAATGGTGTTGAAATCTCCAAGTATAATGGTGATATGTCTATTTCTTCTTGCAGTTCTATCAGTTTTTCCCCATGTATTCTGACACTCTGTTGTTAGGTGCATACGCATTAAGGATTGTTATGTCTTTTCGGAGAATTTATCCCTTTATTATTATGTAATGTCCCTCTTTATCCCTGATAATTTGTCCTGTTCTGAAGTCAACTTTGTTTGAAATTAATATAGGTACTTCAACTTTCTTTCGATTAGTGTCAGCACGATATATTTTTCTCATTCCTTTGCTTTTAATCTATGTGTATTTATATTTAAAATAAATTTCTTATACACACCACATGTTTGAGTGTTTCTTTTTAATCAACTCTGAACATCTGGTGTTTTAAAATTTGTGTATTTAGACCATTCACATTTAAAGTAATTACAAATGTAGTCCGTTAGTATTTACCATGTTTGTAAATGTTTTCTATTCATTGCATTTGTTCTTTACTTTTTATCTTCCCTTCTTTTCCTGACTGCTCTGGTTTTAATTGAGTATCTGATATTATTCCACTTTCTCTCCTCTCTTGGCATATCAATTATACTCTTAAATTATTCTTTTAGCAGTTGCTGTAGAGTTTGAAATACACATTTACAGCTAATCTAAGTCTACTGTCATATAATACTACACTTCTTCACAGGTAATGCAGGAAACTTACAACAGAATATTTGCAATTTCTCCCTTCTGTCTCATATAATATTGCTGTCATTCAATACACTTCCCCACATACGGTAATAACCACCCAATATATTCTTGCTACTGATACTTTGAACAAAAGGTTATAAGTCAATTAAGAATCAAAAAAATGAAAAATTTATTTATCTTCATTTATTTCTTTTCCAGTTTTCTTCAATTCTTTATGTAGTTCTGAGCTTCTGATCTATATCATTGTCCTCCTCTCTGAAGACCTTTTTTTGACATTTCTTGCAGTGCAGTACTACTGGTGAAATATTCCTTCAGTTCTTATTTGTCTGAAAAAGTATTTCGCCTTCACTCCTTTTTAAGTGGGCAAAAGCTCTAACTTTTTTTTACTGTGATAAAAAACAAAATATAAAATTTACCGTCTTAACCATTTCTATGTGTACAGTTCAGTTGTGTTAAGTATTTTCACATAATTGTGAAACAGATCTCCAGACCTTTTTCATCTTGCAAATCTGAAGCTCTATATCCATTAAACAACAGCTTTTTTCCTCCTTCTCCCAGTTCCTCATAACCACCATTCTACTTTCTATCTCTATGAATTTGGCTACTTAGATAACACATATCATATAAGTAGAATCAAACAGTATATGTCTTTTTGTGACTGGCTTATTTCACTTAGCATAATGTCTTCAAGGTTCATCCATGTTGTAACATGTGATGAGATTTTCTTCTTTTCTAAGACTGAATGAAATTTTGTTGCATACGTATACCACATTTTGTTTATTGATTCACCTGTCAATGACACTTGCATTACTTCTACCTCTTTGTTATTGTGAATAATGCTCTATGAACATGGGTGTGCAACTATCTTTAAGACCCTGCTTTCAATTCTTCTGAATATACACACAGAAGTAGGATTGCTGGATCATATGGCCAGATTATTTTTAATTTTTTGAGGAACTGTTTCCACCAACAGTGCACACATGTTCCAATTTATCCACATTCTCACCAACGCTAGCTATTTTCTGCTTTTTTTTTATTATTAGTTATCCTAATAGGTATGTTTCCTTCACTTTTGAAGGATAATTTCACTAGATACAGAATTCTAGATTGGCGTTTTTTTCCTTGTTTCAATAGTTTAAATATTTCACTACATTCTCTTCTTTCTTGTATGATTTCTAAAGAGAAATCATTTGTAATTCTTGTACTTTTTCCTCTATAGGTAAGGTGCTTTTTCCCTCTGGCTTCTTTTAAGATTTTCTCTTTATCTTTGGTTTTCTGTAGTTTGAACATTATATTCCTAGGTGTAGATTCTTTTAGATATCTTTTTTGGTATTCTCTGAGCTTCCTGGATCTGTCGTTTGGTGTCTGTCACTAATTTTGGAAAATTTTCAGCAATTATTACTTCAAATATTTCTTCTGTCTCCTTCCAGTATCCCCACTATATGTATGTCACATCTTTTGTAATTTTCTCACTGTTTTTTGATGTTTTATTCCATTTTCTTTCTTTTTTCTCTTTGCATTCAGTTCAAGAACTCATATTGACATATCTTTAAGCTCACTGATTCTTTTCTTGGTCATGTCTATCCTACTGCTAACTCTATCAAAGATACTCTCCACTCTGTTACATTTTTTTCTAGCATTTCCTTTTGATTCATTCTTACAGTTTCTTATTTCTCCTTGCATCATCCTTGTGTTCTTACATGTTGTCTACTTTTTACATTGAAGTTTTAATGTATTAGTCGTAGTAATTTTAAATTTCCTTTCTGATAGTTTCAAAATCTGTTATATCTGAATTTGGTCTTGATGCTTGCTTTTCTCTTCAGATTGTGCTTTTAGAATGCCTTGTGATTTTCTGTTGAAAACTGATGATGAGATGTATTTGGTAACAGAACATTTAAGCATTTCTACCAGTTCTGGCACCAATACTTCTATTCTCAGTAAGCTGATCTTGGCTTTAATTCTCTGTCTCCACATGTCTTTCTATTTTTTAGGGTGGTGGTTTGTCCTGTGACCTCAATTCTCTGATGGATCTAAGCAGTCATTGATTTTCAGCTTGTTCAAATTTTTTCTTATTGTGAAGGTAGGAATGGTGACTTCTGAGGTTTTTACATGTTGGAATTAAAACTACGAATCCTATGTGCTGTTTGTCATACTGTGTTTTTATCCTTATAACAGAGAACTTTCTATACTTGTGTTCACACACATAGTTTATATTTTAAAATTTTTATAGACTATAAAAGTGCAATTCAAGCAAAATCCCATTCTTTTAAAATCTGAATTGTATAAAATAAGAATGAAATGCCTCTATCTACTCAACACACTGATTTTTCTACTTCACCCTCCTCAAGAATGATTATCATTTTCTATTTGGTGTATTTCTTTTCTGACTTTTACCTAAAGGTGTATGCATGCACACACACACTTTTTAAACAAAAGTTCATTCATGTTTTATATATTGATCTCTTATCTCAAGATACTTAGCTCCATACAGAAAGAGATAATCAGAGGAACGAAAATAATAGGGTTAAGGTATATATTATTACATAATAACATGATTGTAGCTTTTTCCGTCAACTTTTGTAATGATCATCATCAATAAGAAGCATTTGTTGAGCATCTACTGCATGTGAAGTGCCCTGGTAAATACTGTGATAATAAGGGTGGCTTTGGAAACAAAATATACACATCTGAATATTGCACTAGCAATTAAAGGGTACATAGCATTAAAAATCAAATAACTAGCACAAATTTATAATTGTTCGAAGTTCACAGGAGGAAGGGATCACTATCTTATGCAACAAAATTGTTTTTACTTGGTTAGGATCAGGGTAGGATAATTTGGGAATAAGAGACATATAATGTGGGGAAGAAATTTTTAACCAAATAAATAATAAAAAATTTTAAAAACTAACTTATGCTAAGCCCTTGTGCCTGTTCTGTTCTGGAAACTTTACAGGTATAAACACATTTAATACTTAACAATCCTACGAGACGGATACTCTTATCATCTCCATTATAGCTCTGAGGAGACTGAGGCTTAGAGAGAGAAATAACTTGCCCACATTCGTGCAGGCTTTGATGCAAAATAGTCTCTAGAGCCAGTGCTTTTAACAGGACACCGGTGAGGAGGTATGCCATTTAGGGGGTGGGGAAGGTTGGAGCTACATTTTGCAGGCTTCTGAATGCCAGGCTAAGTATTTTGAATAGTTTTCTCCAAGCAAAGAGGAGTCAATGAAGACTCAACCACAGGAATAGCTTCTACAAAAGAGCGTTTTAAGATAATTAATTTAATAGCAGTATTTAAAATGGGATGAATTTTAAAAAGATAAAAAGCAGAGAAATCATTGAGAAATCTGGTTCAATAGTTAAGTAGCAAAGGGATGAATGCCTATTTCAGGGTAATAGCAAGAAATAACAAAATCAAAGGACGGACATTACAGTCATATTACTCCCTTCATTATACCAGAGGCACTATTATCACACTAAAAAGAAACAATGGCTCTCTTAAGTTCATAGTCTTAGATCTCAAACACAATATTTCTTACCTCTTAGTCTAGCCAAATAAAAGAACTGTTTGTGTATATTCATAGACAGATGGAGAAAATTCCAATTGCCATTCAACACATTTACCAACATTCAGCTTTTTCCTAAAAAGTGTTTCATATATAAAATTGTAAAATGGTACATATTTGAAAAGTTGAAAAATAAAGATATTTATGATGGGGTCAAAGCACATATATTGATGTATCATATGTTATCCCTGGTGAAAGAACCATTCTGAAAGAGGTAAGCAGGAAAAATCTTTTAACTGAGGTAGCACAAATCAGAGGAAACTCATTAAAGCATAAGTGCCTGGGAAAACGAAAGAATACAAAAATAAAAGCAAGAGCTGAAAAACAGACATTTTCAGTCAGAGAGCAGAACATTCAATATAATAGTAAGAAAAGGCATCATAATAGAAAAAAGGAGAAAGCATAAACACCTCTAGTATACACACAAAAATAATAATTGTTTTTAGAAACTAGGAGATGGGTTCCAATTTCCATAAGTTAATAAAAAGACACTTTAGATGCAAAAGAGCCCTAGAAAAGATTAGAGACTGAATGACCTAAAAAAAATGCTTTAGAATTGCCCTGCTTTTTTTTTGTCAAAATCTTATATTATTCAATATAATCATATATACACAAAAAAGTAATCTAGCAACAAATTAATTTCTAGATGCCTGAATACAACAGAGAAGGACATGAGCAAATAAACTCAGCAGGTAGTTAATAGCTGGCTTCTCCAAAGAACTGATTGTCATCTTTATATCTGGGGAAAAAAATCAAGGTACTGCTTTTGGGAATATCTCTAACATATTTATACCGGAGATTTACCTTACTAGTTAATGGACATCAATATCCTGGCACCAAAATAGAAGTACTGGAAAGAGATTGAAATGAGCTCAAAGGAAACATTTCACTTTAAGAAAAATACCATGAAAATATAGTCAATTGCAGTTTCTTGGGCATAAATTGTCATGTGCACACACTTCATTAAAAATGAGTTTAATATAAAAAACTATTCTTGGTGCTGCACTAATGTATTCATTCTCCCCACCTCCTTTGGCAGCACAGCTTAGCTGATGAGTTAAATGACAAAAAACGTGATAGTGCAATAGAAATGGGGCCAAGAGCTATTGGGGGTGGCTTAATGATCAGGATTGGAGTGTCTAATTTTCCTGGATAGACATCCAAAATCCAAATCCCAGGAGCAATTCCACTTTCTATTCCTGTCAGATAAAAGAGCTATGCTCCAAACAACTCATCTTATGAAGGTGCTTTAGGCAGGGCTCTGAACAAATAACATTGTCTTAGGGAACATGTGGTAAAATGCCTATTTTAATTCGGAAAACTTTGCATTCAAAAGATGTTTTAAAGTAAAAAAAAGGATTTTTTACCGTTGTCCTATCTTTTCAGAGATTTATATGACCTCAGATGGGAACATGAAATTTGATGATTCTATCATTGAGTGGTTATTAAAAAGTAAGATACCTGGTCTGACTGAGCCACTCCCTGCTAAAGTCTCACAGTCTGCCTGTCCCATTGTGCTTAATTAGCTCATCTAGCTATGAACGTGCTGACCACAGGCTTGCCACTCATTATGCGTCATAAAAGAAGTCCAGACCCATGATAAACATGGTTTCCAGTACCTTTAGAAGTGCAAAAACTGCACCATTTTGGACATGTTATGTTAGCTCCCTGGGGTGTATTTTGATCACACTTGATTCTGCAGCTCTTGGCTCCTACGTTGTCATGCACGCACCAGCATCTCCAGATTCCAAACTGACAAGAATGTCAAGTGTGATGCACTTGAGTGTTTTCACAGTGTTCAAGCACTAAAATCCTATTAGGTGTCACTAGGACAAAGTAATCCATAATCAAGTTATTTTCAACATGTTGGCTTTTGTGTCCCAGAGTGCCTATCAGTTTGAGGTACACGTGGTAAAGATGCTTTCGTAGACTATTAAATTCAAATTCAACTAACATTGAGCAAGGAAATATGATAGGTCCTGTCATATAAATTACTTACTTAATCCTTACAAAAATTCTTAAATTGTGTTGTCATTATCACCATTTTACAACACAAAAACTGATGATTATAGACACTATTAAATGGGAGAATCAACTTTGAACCCCAATCTTATGGTTCATGTACTTAAAGAGACTGATGTGCATGAGTGTGTGTATGTGTGTGGTATTTATGCATGTTTTGAACAATTGCTATTGCCCAGACATTGTGCTGAATGAGTTATATGTGTTTGTGTGTGTGTACAGCAAAGTAGATATTACTTCTTAGTTAAAACAGAGATCTAATAACCTGCCCGAAGCAGCACAGCTTTAGATGGTAGAACCAAGATTCAAACTTAGACAGGTTTGATTTTGAAGCCCACACTCTCAGTCATTTCATCTTACTGCCTGCAGACAGTTTGGCTCTTTCCCTCTTCAATTTTCCTTTTACTCCATCATGACTGAACCACAGCTCTAAACCATTACAAATTTATTTGAATCCTATATGATGAAATGTGGGATAAGACTTGAATATTCCCTATTATCATCTTTCAAAGTCATCCAGTTCCTGTCAGAGTAACAAGATGATATTGTGGAGGAAATATTCCTTGCTTGGTTTGTGCTTTTGTTTTTCAAGTGGATTAAGATATTCTCATGTATGGTAACGTGACTATTCTATTTACAGCAGGATGTGGGGCTGTTGATCTAAGCTCTGTGGGAGGGACTGTGAAGACCTTATGATCATCCTGCTGTTGGTTTGTGATCCTTTTATATTGTTAAATGTTGGGGGGCAGGAAAGGGGAGTGTACACACCTTGCTGTCCTACACTAGATCTGATCTATCAACCAACACCTAGAAGAAATGGCCAGGAGAAATAACACTCTTTTTAAATGGAGATTCCTTTCAGTACAGTCTGTTGGATGACCAGCCACATGTACTTGCACGGTATTGCTCTCACAGATAGACTCTCAGGTGGCAGCTGTAATCAACCTTTAAATGCCACGTTTTCTCTTTGAAAAAACATTTTCACTTTTGAAAACTTAGCTTCAGTTCTCCAAAACGAAATTTATGAATCTCCCCTGTGTTTTTAGTCGCAACAATGAAAACAGACAATTTCTTAAATGGAGAACTGACAAGTGACAGTGATTAATGACATTTTTGTTTATTGGTTTGGCTGTAAGCCAAATATGAAGCAGAGCTTCCCTAGACCCCTTGTTGGTAAAATTGCAGCAAAAAACAGGTGCAAAAACATTACACATAATGTAGTAGAAAAGGGCTTACTTCCAAGAAAGTCTACTCATATTAGTTTATATATTTTGTACTTCACTAAAAGAGAAATGTGGATCAAATTTGTTCCAACACAGTTGGAAGCTCCATTTTCTTTTTTGGCCTACATACTGTTTAAAAATCCAGTGGAGATAAATGAAAAGGCTTATGCTAGCTTCTATTTTATAATTATTTTAAATTTTTGATAGCTTTTTACTTTTTAATTCTGCTTTCAGGCTACTTTTATTCTTAATAGGAAGCCTACCAAATATCAAACCAAAGAGTAGTTATCAAATAGCAGCTTTCTTTTCTTTTCTTTATGTGCTGCCGGAAACAGTTTCTGTCCTTGATAAGCTTCCATTCTGATCAGGAAAACAACTTTGAGCATGGACATCTCACTTCCCTAACTAGATAGCAGCCACTGCAGTTCCATTAACATCCCACCTGCTTCAATTACACAATTTATTTCTCTTCATACCATCTCATCACTTAGATCCAAGATTTGTAATATTTATGCATCAAATGTTCTCATTAAAGTTATTGACTGTGATGTCCCCACAGGAGAGAGAGAAAAGTCAACTTAGGCTCTCACAGTCTACAGACACAGATAAAAGGAGGTAACAGACAAGGAAAATATAATGACTCATTTTCACTAAGGGAGAAATAAAGTAGAAAACTTCTGATGAAAAAAAAGCCCATAATATGCAAGTACACAAACAGCTATACTAGATAAATAAAATTATTTTGTAACCCAAAATAGGTTTATAAAAGATAAGAAAACAACCATAATTTTTAAAAAGTACATATATTTTATTTGATATTAGACATCCTGGAGCCTTGAATGTTCTCAAACATTTTCAAAAAATCATTCAAGTGCTCTAAACTGTTAGGTGAATTTCTCCTCATATACTCTCTGGATGTGGATATTATTAAAGTAAAGTATTTATTCCTATCAATTAAATGAATCTATCTCCAACAGAGCTAGTACCTAGACTCAGGTTTGCAATCCCCTACTGTATGCTGATATTGTGAGAAAGAAATAAAGTTATATTAGAAATAACTTTAATATGTTAAAATTTTGTTATGATTTTGAATGTCTTTTTACCTTTAAGGCATTTGAGGAGCACAAAAATTGAACAGAGAATTTGAAGCACAACCATAATCCATCACTAAGTGTTTAAAGTAGAGTTTAGTCAAACATATCCAAACCATCAATCCCCAATTCATTATCAAAATTACCCCATAATCAAACTTTAGCTGCATGGTTTCCAGTCTCAGGAAATTCAACCCTTTAGGGACATTCAAAAAGGTGAGGGCATTTTAAATTCTCTAGTAAAATGATGAAAAATACCAGAGGCTCCCCTGCTGGAAATCACTATCTGAAGCTAACCCTTTCTCAACAGAAAAAACTAGAATCAAAATATCCTACATGAGCCAATGTCAACCCTAGTTCTGTGGACACACCAGTGTATCCCCAAGTGGACTAATTTTTTAAAAACTTCTCAAAGTGGAGTTTTAGGACTTTCTATTTAAAAAGAAAATGTTATATTGCATTTTATGATGAGAAGGTCTTGAGATCAAGCTAGATAAAGTGCTGAAACTTCTAGTTAAGGAACCTGTATCATGTGGTCTATATAAATCTAGCACTTAGTGAAAAAACTGGGAAATTTTATATCATCTATTGCTGACACAAGAGTGAATGGATGGACCAAATGAGTGGATAAATATTTTGTCCAAGTGCTACAAAGTGCTACAAAGGATCTCAAAAGGAATCAGACATTTTCTTATCCTCATGTAGCTTTATATTGAATATTGAATTGTGGGGAAACAAGTGACTATTTCACAAATGTTGATGAAATAAGTAGCTTTAGAAGTACAGAAATCAATGCTATTGAAGATTTTCATCAAGAAATTGGAGAGTCTCCAGGTAACTTGATAAGTAAAGATTTTCTCTAGTATAACTGGTACAAAGAAAATGCCTGTAAAAATTTAGACAAGCAATGCTTCTAATTTGCTGTTTAATTCATTATTCACTCAGTGTAAGACACTTTAGTTAATTTGTGGCATTTTCTATCCATGAATTAAAGAGATAGAAATAATGTTGATCAAAGAAGTTAAAGAAATTGGATCACTAGCTTTCTTTTATAAGATTTTTAAATTGTATTGTTATTTATATTTTATCTTGAGACTTTATTGGGGAATATTTTCATTTATCCATTTATTCATTCATTCATTCATTCATCCACCACTAAATAAACTTCTGTTTTGCAACTCCTATGAGCGAAACTCTGAGCAAGACAATTTGAGAGAAAACAAAGATATGTAAGATCAAAGATGTAGTCTCTAAGAGTTTACAACTTCCAGGTCCTCTTTGACATAATAAAAACCTCTGCAAAGACGTTGATATGAGAGCAAAGAAATTCTTGATAATGTATTAAACTGGGTCACTGCTATAGCTCAACAGAAATCTAGAAATGCCATTTTAGTAAAGTATAATAATTGTTCAATTTACCATGTCCCATCCTGTCCTAAGTGCTCTTATGAGACCACCGTTTAGCCCAAAATAGCCTGATCATCTCTCTACTCACCGAAAACACTGGTGACATTAAGTTTATATTGCCTTGAAAAATGTTCATAATTTAACATTTTTATGCTTATCCTAGGTTTCAAATAGACATTCCAATCCAAAGTAATGGCAAAAAAGTAACACCGCAATATTAACATGATTGACACTTTTATGGTATCTTCATCAGATACATGCAATAAAATACTTTTCCATATGTCTTCTTTTACTTTTCTGTTATTATTCTGTCAGTCATCAGTTGGATACAAATTTTAAAATATGGTGATAGACACAGAAGTTTCTGTCCCCATCTCCCTTTCTATAGGTAAACATATATGCACTTTTATGTATATACCTACACATACGACATAGGTATATGTTTAGGTAGATTATAGATATAGATATGTATAGATAGACAGAGAGATCAATAGATAGACTGACAGGTAATGTATCATTCAATTCAGGGTATTTATTTGTTTTGAACCTATTTATTATATTATTGGAAGATGGAAGGAAGGAGAGGAGGATACATTACCTGTTTTAATCCTCCGTTTGTTCTTCCAATCTTTTCTTGTTCTTAACACTCGTCTCTTATACCATCCCAACCCCTTGCATGTCATGCAATAATTAGACTATTGCAACAGATTTTTTACTGATCCCTGAATATGCCTTTGCCCCTCTAAAGCTAGGTAGCTATTTTTTCTCTCATTTTTTTTACTGAGATATTGTTGATACACAACATTGTTTTAGGTGTACAGCGTGTTGATTTGATACACTTACATAAACTGTAATATGAGTGTGACTGTAGCATTGGCTTACACTTCCATCACATTACATAATTGTTTTTTGGTTGTGAGAAACTTTAATATTTAATCTCTTAGCAACTTTCAAGTGTATAATATAATATTGTTCACTATAACCATAATGCTGTGCATTGGATCCCCAGAACTTTTTATCTTCTACCTGCAAGTTTGTAAACTTTGGCCAACATCTTCCCAATTCCCCCACCGCCAAACCCTGGTAATCACCATCTTACTCTCTGCTTATATGAGTTCAGTTTTTGTAGATTTCTCAGAAAAATGATGTCACACAGTATTTCTCTTTTCTGTCTGACTTATATCACTTAGGATAATACTCTCTAGATCCATCCATGTTGTTGTAAATGGCAGAACTTCCTTCTTTATCATGGCTGAAAAATATTCATATACACATGCATATATACATATATACATATATATTCAATTACATATATACACATGTGTATACACATGTATATATCACTTCTTCTTTATCTATTCATCCATTGCTGGTCACTTAGGTTGTTTCAAAATCTTGGCAATTGTGAATAATGCCGCAATAAACATGGGAGTGCAGATACATTTTCAATACTCTGTTTTCACTTCATTTGGATATATACCCAACAAATTAAAAATAATTTTTCAAGGAACTCTATATTGTTTTCCATAGTGGCTGAACCAATTTACATTGCTATCAACAGTGCATAAAAGTTCTCTTTTCTCCACAGCCTCACCAACACTTATCTCTTGTCTTTTTCCTACTCTTTTTTCTTTTAGGAAGATTATCCCTGAGCTAACATCTGCTGCCAATCCTCCTCTTTTTGCTAAGGAATACTGGCCCTGAGCTAACATCCGTGCCCATCTTCCTCTACTTTATATGTGGGATGCCTACCACAGCATGGCTTCCAAATGGTGTCATGCCCAAACTCAGGATCCGAAACCGAGAACCCCGGACTGCTGAAGCAGAACGTGCACACTTAACCACTGTGCCACCTGGCCAGCCCCATCTCTTGTCTTTTTGATGACAGCCATTTCAACATATGAGGTGATAATCTCATTGTGGTTTTGATTTTCATTTCCTTGATGATTAGTGATGTTGAGCCTCTTTTCCGTTCTTTGGTTATTGAGTTGTATGAGTTCTTTATATATATTTTGGGTAATAACCTCTTATCTGATATATGGTTTGCAAATTATTTCTCCTGTTCCATTGATTACCTTTTCATTTTTTTGATTGTTTCTTTTTCTGTGCAAAAGCTTTTTAGTTTTTAGTAGTCTCACTTGTTGATTTTTGCTTGTGCTGCTTGTGCTTTTAGTGTCATATCCAAAATATCATTACCAAGACCAATGTAAAGGAGGTTTTTCCTATGTTTTCTTCTGGGAGTTTTACAATTTCAGGACTGATGTTTTAAGTTTTTAATTTACTTTGAGTAATTTTCAAGAGTGGTATAAGACAGGGGTCCAAGGTCATTTTTCTGCATGTGGTTATCCAGATTTCCCAACACCGTATTTTGAAGAGACTATTGTTCCCCATTCAATATTCTTGCCTCTCTTGTCAATACTACTTGACAGTATATGCATGGGTTTGTGTTTGAGTTCTTGACTGTTCCATTGGTCTATGTGTCTATTTTTATGCCAGTACCATACTGTTTTGATTACTATAGCCTTGTCATGTAATTGGAAATCAGGAAGTGTTATGTGTTTGCGTCTTCCATTTGTTTGCATCTTCTTCAATTTCTTTCATCACAGTCATGTCATTTTCCATGTAAAAATCTTTCAATTTCGTGGTTAAATTTATTCCTAAGTATTTTTTGATGCTATTGTGAATGGGATTGTTATTATTTCTTTTTCAGATATTTCATTGCTAGTGTATAGAAACAACTAATTCTGTATGTTAATTTTATATCTTGGAACTTCACTAAAATTACCGAGTAGTTTCAATGGTATTTTGGATGAGTCTTTAGAATTTTCTCTATATAAGATCACATCAAAGACCATTTTATTTCTTCCTTTCCAATTTGTACACTTTTAATTTCTTTGTCTTGCTGGACTGCTTTAGATAGAACTTTCTTTACTGGGTTAAATAAGAGTAATGAGAGTGGGTACTCTTGTCTTGTTCCTGATCTTAGCAGGAAAGCTTTCGACCTGTCACCATTGAATATGTTGTAGCTGTGGGCTTTTCGTGTATGACCTTTACTATGTAAAGCTGTACTCCTTTTATATCTAATTTATTGAAGGTTTTTTATCATGAAAGGATGTTGCATTTTGTCAAATGCTTTTTCTGCACCTATTGAGACAATTATATGACTTTTATCTTTCATTCTACTAATGTCGTGTGTTACATTTACTGATTTGTGTATGTTGCATAAGGGGTATCCCTTGCCTCCCAGGGATAAATCCCAGTTGATCCTGGTGTATAATGCTTTTATCATGCTGTTGAATTGGTTTGATAAGATTTTGTTGAGAATTTTTGCATCAATATTCATCAGGAATTCGGACTAGAGTTTTCTTGTAGTGTCCATATTTGGCTTTGGTATGCGGGTAATGCTGACCTTGTAAAAAGAGTTTGGGAGTGTTTCCTTCTTTTCAAAAATTTGTAAGATTTTGAGAAGGATTAATGTTAATTCTTTTTTAAATGTTTGGTAGAATTCTTCAGTAAAACCATCTGGTCCTGGGCTTTTCTGTACGGTAAGCTTTTGAATACTAATTCAATCTCCTTACTCATTATTAGTCTGTTCAGATTTTTTATTTTCTCATGATTCAGTCTTGGTAAGTTGTATATTGCTAGGAATTTATCTAGTTCTTCCAGGTTATCCAATTTGTTGGCATATAATTGTTTACAATAGTCCCTTATGATCCTTTGTGTTTCTGGGGTATCAATTGTAATGCCTCCTCTTTCATTTTTCATTTATCTATTTGACTGCTCTCTATTTTTCTTAGTCATGCTAGCTAAAGTTTTGTCAATGTTTATCTTTTCAAAACATCAGCTCTTAGTCTTGTCAATATCTTCTGTTACTTCTCTGGTCTCTATTTTATTATGCCCACTCTGATCTTTGTTATTTCTTACTTTCTGCTAACGTCAGCCTTAGTTTGTTCTTCTTTTTCTAGTTCTTTGAGGTGTAAAACTGGGTTGCTTGTTTGAGATCTTCCTTTTTTCTTAATATACATGTTTATTGCTGTAAACCACCCTGTAAGAACTGCTTTTGCAACATCCCATGGGTTTGGGTATGTTGTGTTTCCATTTTTGATTATTTTGAGATATTTTTGCCTATCTCTTTTGATTTCTTCATTGACCCATTGGTCATTAAGGAATGTGTCACTTAGTTTCCACATGTCTGTAAATTTTCAGCTTTACTCTTGTTGTTGATTTCTAGTTTCATACCATCATCATCAAAATAGATACTTAATATGATTTCAATCTTCTTAATTATTCTGACTTGTTTTGTGACCTATCATATAATCTTTCCTGGAGAGTGTTCCATGTGCACTTGAGAACAATGTGTATTCTGCTGCCATTGGAGGGAATGTTAAGTGTATGTTTATTAGGTCCATTTGGTCTAAAGTATGGTTAAAGTCCAGTGTTTCCTTGTTGATTTTCTGTCTGGATCATCTATCCCTTGCTGAAAGTGGGGTATTGAAGCCCTTACTATTACTGTGTTGTTGTTTATTTCTTCCTTCAGATCTATTATAATTTGCTTAATATGTTTAGGTGCTCTGATGTTGGGGACATATATATGTACAATTGTTATATTTTCTTGATGAGCTGACACCTTTATCATTATAGAATGACTTTCCTCGTCTGTTATTACCATTTTTGGCTGAAAGTCTATTTTTTCTGTTACTCTCTTTTGGTTTCCACTTGTATGGAACATATTTTTCTATCTCTTCTCTTTGAGCTTATGTGTGTCCTTAAAGCTGAAGTGAGTCTCTTATCGGGAGCATATAAACGAGTCTTGTCTTTTTTAATCCATCAGCCACTCTGTGCCTTTTGACTCTAGAATTCAATCAATTTATATTTAGAGTAATTATTGATAGGTAAAGACTTACTAATGCCAACTTATTAATTGCTTCCTGGATGTTTTGTTTTTTCATTGTTCCTTTTTTCTCTCTTGCTGCCTAACTTTGTGGATCGGTGATTTTTCCACGATGATATGCTCTCATCTCCTTCTATTCATATTTTTTTAATCTACTATAGGTTTTTGCTTTGTAGTTACCACGAGGCTTACATAAACCATCTTACAGATATAACAGTCTATTTTACACGGGTAGCAACTTAATTTCAATTGTGTACAAAACCTCTACACTCTACTCTCCCTCATTTTATATTTTCAATGTCACAATTTACCTCTTTTCATATTGTATATTTGTTAGCAAATTATAGTAGCCATATTTATTTTTAATAGTTTTTTCCTTATTCTTTATACTATAGGTAAGAAGTTAACACATGATCATATTACAGAATTAAAGTTATCTGAATCTGACTATATATTTGCCTTTACCAGTGTGTTGTATATTTTTGTATGTTTCATGTTACTAATTAGCATCCTTTCATTTCATCTTTGAAGAACTTTCAGCATTTCTTATAAGTGAAATCTAGTGGTTGTGAACTTCCACAGCTTTTGTTTGTCTGGGAAAGTGTTAACATCTCTTCATTTCTGAAAGAAGACAGTGCCAGATAAAATATGTTTAGCTGGAAATATTTTTCTCTCAACATTTTGAATGTAACATCCCACTCTCTCCTGACCTGTAAGGTCTCTGCTGACAAATCTACTGAGAACCTAATGGGGATTCCTTTGTAGTTTACCTCTTTTTTTTTTTCTCTTGCTGCTTTTAGGATTCTCTCTTTGTCTTTTATTTTTTACTGTTTTATTATAATGTGTCTTGAAGAAGATAGTTGAGGATTGAAATAATGAGGTGATCTATTAGCTTCATGAACTTGGATGTTCAAGTCTCTCCCCAGGTCTGAGAATAAACTTTCGGCCTCTTCTCTCTCTTTTCCTTCTAGAATTCCAATGATCCTGATATTGATTTTTTATAGTTTCTTCATTCTTTTTCATTCTTTTTTTCTTTATTCCCCTCTTACTGTGCTATTTCAAAATACATATCCTTTAACTTACTAATTTTTTATTTTGTGTGACATATTATGCTATTGATGCTCTGTATTGCATTCTTCATTTCATTCGTTGACTTCTTCAGCTCCAGAATTTCTATTTGGTTATTTTTTATTATATTTATCTCTGTTAAATTTCTCATTTTGTTCATGTATAGTTTTCTTGATTTTTTTAAATTATTTTCTTTGTTTTCTTGTAACTCATTGAGTTTCCTCAAAACAGCTATTTTGAATTCTGTATCAGGTAAATCACAGATCTCCATGTTGTTGGATGCAGTTACAGAGGACTATTCTTATCTTTCAGTTATACTGTGTGTCCTTGATTGTTTATGCTCCTTGGAGTTTTGCATTTCTTTTTTTGCATATGAAGTAGCAGTCTCCTCCTTCAGTCTTTACAATCCGCCTTCAGGTGAGATACCTTTTAGTGATCCTGCTATATATTCTGAGGCTTTCTCTGACCTTGTATGGATACACCTGCTCCACACTTCTTACTCCTTCCTGTGGTAGAATTCTTAAGCTTGTATGTCTTCTCTTGTTCTTACAACTCACTAGGCCTGCTGCTGGAAACTCCTCCTTTGTTTTCCTGAAAGTGGTGCTACAGCTCAAGATTATGGTTTCTCCCTGACCCACAGACCCTGGCCTGTTTTCTGTACAGGCTCCCTGTCTACCCGAGCTTGCTTTCATGACCATCACCAGGATCATACCCAAGGAGTTGGCTGCAGAGTCAGGGAGGTGTGGCACTCAGGGCATTGAGGGTGCTGATGGTTCAATTAGGGGGATACTTACGTAAGGTTTTCCAAGCAGATTGTGAATGAGCTTATTGCTAGAGTCTGGAACAAGGAAGGAACCATGCCCCTTTAATGCCCTCTGATATTCTTATCTGCCTCTTTCCCAATGTCCTCCCTCCCCCTAGTCATGGAGCTCCCACTTTAATACTCCAGGTGCTGTGGGACAGAAATGGGTTTCTTTGACAGCATCCCACATGGCTGGGGAAGCCAGGCACTCATTCATCACTCTCTCTTTCTCCTATGGTAGAGATCACAGGCCTCTTCTAGCTATAAACTGTGCCTCTTTGGGGGAAGGGGTGATGCTGTCAAAGTTCCTTTACCCACTCCTATGCCTCCAAACTCACATTTTTTTTTTCTCTAATTGAGTGCTAGAACTTGTCCTCTGAAAGCTGGACTCCTACAATGCCTCTCTTGTCCATGGGTGGCTTCCCAAGTTGGTATTCTGCAGGTGCTCCCAGACTGGAGCCAAGAGAAGCTAAAGCCAGTTCACAGACTCCTGCTGGTTCCACACCCCATCATGAGGTCTGTCTGCTATTATCTGATGCACAGGTGGGTGAGACTCTTCCCAGGTCCCTTGGCATATGGTGATGGATACCACAGCTCCCACAGAGGCACTTTTGTTTGTGCGTGTATGCCAAATTTTAATTGTTAAAAAGAAGATGGGCAAAAAAGAGACGTCTTATACCACCAGGATGCTGACATTACTCACATTACTCCTCTTCTCATTTCTAATTGCTAAATTGTCCCCACCTTTTGATGGCCAAATCAAATGCACATGATTTATGAATCCCAAGATTCTCAAGGTAAGTTTAATCTCTCTGTTTTCTAAAACTATTTTTATATCAATTACAGCATAAACAATGTTCTTCTATTTAATAACAATGTACATATCACACATATGTGATGATTTACTTGCAGACAGGTACTGCGATTTTTTTCTATTTTTGTATATCCATACTTTGAACATAGTGGTCATTCAACATAGGCTTTTGGACATAAAATTACCTAATAAATGCTGGCGTGTTCCTCAAATCTTGAGAACCCATATTGCTTATTCTCTGTATAATGCTAAATAGGTGAAAAGTAAAATATCTAGTTATTTGCCCATAAATAGAACATAGGAGAGGACTATTTTATCAAAATTGATGCCACCAAAATTGCTATGTTGGGCACCTAGGTTGCTTCCAAGTATTGGCTATTGTGTGTAATGCTGCAGTGAGCATAGGGGTGCAAGTATCTTTATGCCTTTGCATTTTCAAGTTCTTTGGATAAGTACCCAGCAGTGGGATAGCTGGATCATATGGTAGATCTATTTTTTATTTTCTGAGGATACTCCATACTGCTTTCCATAGTGGCTGCACCAGTTTGCACTCCCATCAGCAGTATACAAGGGTTCCCTTCTCTCTACATCCTCTCCAACACTTGTTGTTTCCTGTCTTGTCAATTATAGCAATTCTGACCGGAGTGAGGTGATGGCTCATTGTAGTTTTGATTTGCATTTCCCTCATAGCTGATGATGTTGAGCATCTTTTCATATGCCTGTTGGCCATCCATATATCTTCTTTGGAGAAATCTCTGTTCAGATGTTTTGCCCATTTTTTAATTGGGTTGTTGTTTTTTTGTTGTTGAGCTGTATGAGTTCTTTGTATATTTTGGATATTAACCCCTTATCTGATATATGGTTTGCAAATATCTTCTCCCAATTGTTAGGTTGTCTTTTTGTTTTGTTGATGGTTTCCTTTGCTGTGCAGAAGCTTTTTAGTTTGATGTAGGTGCACATCAAGGGATGAATGGATAAAGAAGATGTGGTGTTTATACACAATGGAATACTACTCAGCTGTAAGAAATGATGGAATCTGGCCATTTGTGACAACATGGATGGTCCTTGAGGGTATTATGCTGAGTGAAATTAGTCAGAGGGAGAAAGTCAAATATCATATGATCTCACTCACAAGTTGAAGATAAAAACAACAACAAACAAACACATAGCAATGGAGATTGGATTGGTGGCTACCATGGGGGAAGGGGGGAGGGGTGAGGACAAAAGGGGTGATTAGGCTCACATGTGAGGGGATGGACTATAGCTAGTTTTTGGGTGGTGAACACGATGTAATCTACACAGAATTCAAAATATATTATGATGTACATCCGAAAGCTATATAATGTTATAATCCAATGTTACTGCAATTAAAAAGATTAAAAATAAAAGAGAAAAAAATTGCTATGTTGTAGTCAGGTTGCAAAGACATAAAAACTGATGCTATAGTGTTAACTAAACAAGTTCACCAGATTGTATTTGTTTCATTAAATCATGAGTTTGTTATACACAAACAGATTTGTTAAATTAAATATATATATGTGTATTTTCTTTTACATGTTTTATTGTAACCTTACTTTATTTATTTTTAAATTATTTTATTATTAGATTTATAATGGTAAAGAAATAGAGGTACATGATTAAAAATTCAAACAGAGTGAAAGTGTATTTATTCAATTCAGTGTTTTCTAACATTTTTTTCTCAGAAAACTTCTATGTGTTTTTAAACCTTCACAGGCTTATGAATACACACACACACACACACACACATACACACACACACACACACACAGACACGTACATAGACACACATCTTTGTTTTCATATAGTGAATATATAACAAACACCAATCACAGATTCTACACAGGATATAACAGAAAATGCTTTGTTTCTTTGCCAGGTAATGGAGAGTGAGAATTGTGGTCAAAAAGGAACAACCAAGAGTGTATGTAATAGAATAAATGAATAAATGTTGCTTTTATGTGTTTATATATATAAAGTAATTTGAATATAGTTTTAACATTATGTTCTAAATGACGTGTTGGTCACTTGAGGTGAGTGAGGAGTAGCAGGAAAAAAAAAGATAATAATGGCTTGATTTTCAATAGAAATTTTTTACTTTGCTTACTTTCTAAGGACATAAAGAGTTTTGCCAGTAGTCTGCCATCACTTATGGAGCTCCAGTCTTCATAGCAAATCCCAGAACAATTTGGGAGCATTTTCTTCAGAAGAGTGCACCAAAATAGCTGATATGGAATACAATAAGTGTGAGTAGAAGAGGTAGAAATATAACTGCCTGGTTCAAATTAACTCTTTTGACTATTTTTCTTAGGCTGTAGAGGCAATTACACAAAGAAAAGGAAATTGGTGGTTAGATAGGATGAAAGAAAATAAAAAGAGAGGTTTTAGAAATAAATTTCTAAGAAATTTTTGAAATTTGGGTTTTTAATCTATGTTCCGTCAATGAAAAGTCAACTCTTGAAGGATTGGTCCTGTTTACAGTGTAATCAAAGTATGTATTCCAGCCAATATCAAAGGATTGTTGAATGAAAGAAGGTGTCACATCACTTAGTCTAACTCTTGAACCACAACAGGGTCATTTTTATTAAGGTGATAGAGCTCTCCCACTCCATTCAGGTTTCCCGTTTTGTCTGTTTAGACCTAACTAGTGCTTCCTTACCCTCTAAGTTTTCTCTCCACTATAAACTTTAATTTTTATTAATTTACTTTGTCTCTAGTCCATTCTGGGAGCATCCTCTCTACACCAGGTCCAGCCAGAGAAATTCAGTGCCTTTAGATGGCAAAGATAATCCACCAGTATCCATTCTCCTTATCTTCCTGTGCTAGTAGAATCATCGTCCAAATTTGAACTTAGTCCACCCTCCTTTGCAGCCAAGTTTACTTTCTGACTAAGTTTTTATCAAGTAAAGCTGAGCAGAAGTTGCACATGCAATTTCTGTGTCTTCTTCTTTAAGACAAAACCTGTTGCCTAGATTTTATCTTTTTGTTTTTCCCTTCCCATTGGCTAAAATTCAGACAGAGTGCTAGTGAGCTACCTTGTCCAAGCAACAAGAAACACTAGAGCATAAAATCAAAAATGAAAACCACATGTTGAGGAGGGAGAGTCACCTTGACAAACCTGGTTCCTAGATGACCTCCTCGACTGGGTCACACTCTTCCTGGACTATTTTTCGAGAGTAAAAAAAACTGTTGACTTATTTAAGCCACCGTATTACAGTATTTGGGGGTCTTGTTGCTACAATAGTTTAATCCACACACTAAATAACGTCAAAATTGGCAATGGAAATAGTTTGCTACCATTCTAAAAAGGACCCCTAAAGTATAGTGTTTTGGCTCAGTGTGTAGTAAGAAAACATATATTGCAAACTGGAAAGCTACAAGCTTTGTTATGTCATGGCCAAATACTTTAAACTGTCATCTTCAATAACTTGGAAAGTAGATCACATACCTTAAACAGACTGTAATTTTGGAACTTGGACACAAAAACAGAGGGCTGTAATGTGTTGACTGTTCTTTAATGCTTTTAGCAAGGTATTATAAGAAAGAGAACCTAGTCAAAAATTGACAAGTTAGCATGCAGTGATGTAATAGACTAGAATTTCATAAGGGAGATTTTATCTGCCTTTGGCCTCAGTTAGAAGGTACAATAATTTTTAGTAGGCAGGATTAGAAAAGTCAACTTCTTGTTTAACTCAAACAGTAGAAAATAATGCTCTAGATATTTCTCAAATAGCTCTAATTATGACTTCTCAACTAGAAAAATGGAAGAAAACCTACTGGTAAAGATTGCATTAAAGAGGATATCTTATCCCATTAGCCTATTTTTTTCAGATTGTAACCACTAAAATGAGGGAGAAAGGGATGATCCTGGAATAGAGGCTAATATTTAACTTACATAACAATAGCATCATATTACCAGACCACATTTGCCTACTGCCTGTGTTTTGCCAAACCATAGACACCCCTGTGTTAAAAACTTATTTGATTTTGTATTCTTCGCTCTTCCTTAGCAGCTCTGTTATGACTACATCTGCAAGCCTACCGTGATGGTTAATTTTATGTGTCAACTTGTCTAGGCCACAGTGCCTAGCTATTTGGTAAGCGTTATTGTGGATGTTTATGTGAAGGTATTCTTTGGCTGAAATTAGCATTTAAATTGGTAGATTTTGAGTAAAGCAGATCACCCTCCATACTATGGGGGGCTTCATCTAAGTAGTTGAAGCATTAATAGAACAAAGGCTGACCTCCCCTGAGCAACTGAGCAATAAAGAATTCTTCCAGAAGAATGCCATGGGACTCAAACTATAACTATTTCCAGAGTCTTCAGTCTGCCAACCTATGCCATCAGATTTTGGACTCACCAAGCCTTTACAATCTTGAGAGTCTTTCCTCAAAACTTAGTCTCTGTCTCTCCCTCTCTTTCTCTCTCTCTCTCTACACACACGTTATGTTGGCTTTGTTTCTCTGGAGAAGTCTGATTAATACATCCACCCTGCTACTTCTCCATCTTTAATACCATTATAAAATCACCATTTTGCTACTGACAGTATGGATCTCAACTTTGGACTCGTTCTTTTCTGCTACAAATATTTATTGAAGATTTATTATGTACCAGACACCAGTTTGGAATAGAAAAGGGTCTTAGTCTAATGGGGCCTAAGTTGTAGTGGAGAAGACAGATAATACACCAACAAATAATCAGTATGATAAAGTACTGTGAAGAAAAATAAAGCATAAGAAACAGCTTGAGAGTATTCCTTTAGAGAGTGTCGCAGTTTTCTTATTAGATGACTTAAGAGCTGAGCAGGGTTATTTTGAAGTAAGAGAATCAGCCATGAGGACATCTTTTGTGAAAAAGAGGCCTAGGCTGAGGAAACAGCAAGAGCAAAGTTCTCATGGTGAGAGAACTGTTGGAGTGCTTGAGAAAGTTCAGCTAAAGTGAGTGAATGGAGTGGCCTGGGAATTAAGCTGAAAGACAGTTTCTATTTTTGAGACTCTAAATTGGCCAAAAGGCAGATCTTCAACTAGGGATAAAAAATGTCTGGGGCTGGCCTGGTGGCAGAGCAGTTAAGTTCTCCCATTCCACTTTGGCGATCCAGGGTTCACCAGTGCGGACCTACACAGTGCTTGTCAAGCCATGCTGTGGCAGGCATCCCACATATAAAGTAGAGGGAACATGGGCATGGATGTTAGCTGAAGGCCAGTCTTCCTCAGCAAAAAGAGGAGGATTGGCAGGGAATGTTAGCTCAGGGCTAACATTCCTCGAAATGAAAAATGTCTTAGTCTTTCTGAGACTACCTTCCCAGAGTATATATTTTTAAATTTCTGGATATGCTTGAGAGTCATCCCAACATTTATAGGGAATAAGGCCTCTTCCACATGTTGGTAACAAGTCAAGAGAAATTCCTGTAAGTTTCCCCAAGTTAAAAATAAGTGGTTTATGCCATATTTACATCGTTGTATCCTACTATTTTTTTATATTCTTTGTAAGCTTTCTAAAACTTACATGGACTAACCTTATATGGACTAACATGGACTTACATGGACTAGTCTCAGCTATTTAGGGATTAGGAGAAGCAGTGTGAGCTCCAGCTTGGACCCAAGCATTAGGCAGCAGCAGAGCCACCACTTGCCCCCCCAGCCCAGGGCAGTGAGGAGGTAAAACCAGTCATGAGGGGAACAGAGTGAGGAGGTTGAGGGCCAGGGTTTCCTATTAGCATGGTGATTCTCCTTAGTTTATCAATAGAGAAAATCTGGATTATATTTTATTAAAAGAGATAGCCTGTTTTCTCACCATGTATAGACTTATATCCAACTTTACAATTCTGGCTTTTAGTCCTAGAGTCCATTTAGTCCTGGCTTTGATAAGCAGAACTTATTAGCAGAGGCAAAAGTTGAGAAATAGAGCCTCAAGCTATAAAGAGTTTCCACTTTTATTAACTATTTAATGACAACCTCAGGAGGGTGAGGCCTCATTGCAAATGTTGTTCTTAAAATAAATGTATCAATAGGCCAGCTCTTATTATAAAACAACAAAATCCAGATCCTTCACATTGGTAAACAAAAGCGAATCTCAATGTTGCTGGAGGTTAGATTCAAAAGACCAATCACCTTTTCTTCCTTTCAGGAAGCTGTCATAAATGACAGCCCTCCTGTGTCAGATGCCACATTCCAAATATGGTAATTCAAGGAAGTTTTATTCTAAAAGAGACTATTTACAAAGGTATCGATTTAGATGCATGAAGAAGTAGCCTTAGGCATGGTAGCATTTTTTATCACCATCCCAGGCCCAAGGGGGCAAAAGGAGAGAGAGGTTACTAGAACCCTGAGGAGCAGAGTCATGTAGGTTAAGAAACATTGAGAGGAACAGTAAACTTTAGTGTAAGGATAGGAATACAATCTTGCAGAGAGGGGGCTAGAGATATAAATGTTCTGACTGCTCTTCTCGCTCCTTCTAATATCCTGCAGTGATGTCCCTATGACCAACTCAACAGTAAGCGAAGAATATGGGAACCATGATGTAATCTGGGATAGTGAGCAGAACAGAGAAAGGTTGAAAATTAACCTATAGGAACAAATGGGAACCATAGTTCCCTTTCTCCAGCTACACAGTAGAATCTGTCCTAAGGTGATTTCAACAAGTGCAACCTCTGTAAATGAGAGACAGATAACTGTTCCTTTCTTCCTGTTACTGATACAGATAGTGTGAGAGAGACAGTATTCTGACTGCAGTATTCTGAAGAATGGTAAACTTCCTATCAATAGATTAATTACTGCTCCCATGGGAAGTGAAATGAAGTAGAGGTAGACAGAGATATTGGAAATGTTTCTTCAAATAATCTCTCAATTCGAATAGTTTCCTATCAATGGACACAAAGAAAAAACTTGAGAAGACGAGCATCTCTACTTACAAAGACCACAGATGTTAGCATCCAAAGTTAATAATTTCCTCAAGACAAAAATGTCCAGGCACATTTATCACACTCATAATACCTAGACTCATTTTGTAACTTTTAAAGAATACTACAGTTAATATTGGAAATATATTTTCTTCCGTCCTGGGATGAGGATTCTGAGCCTGACCTTAGGACATTCTTTAAGGATTTGCAAAGTGAAGCCCTAAATGAAAAGATGAGTCTTTTCAGTTCTTTCTAAAGGTCACCAGGCTGAAGATCATAGTAACCTTTAATTTGTGAGTCCCAAGACACCAAAAACACCCATGTAATAGAAACTGAGATTTTTCTTCATTTTTTCATCCAGTGTTAATCAATAAAGTTCACATTTTCAAATATACACATATTTAAAAATCAAAGGAAGTATGTGTGTATATTTTGCATAATTCAATAAAATTATTCCTGAAAAATTTAACTTTTATTCTCATGGACAAAAATTAGATTAAATTAAGTTAAATTTTTAAAAAATACTCCAGTGAGATTCTTCATCGGTGAAAAGTCTTAGGATGGAAACAAACAATTTCTTTGCTTTTCTTACATTGAAAATCCAAGATGATAGCACAATACTATAGCATATATTTCTATTTCTTTATAGTTCACTAGATGCAGTATATATAAAATTGTATTGTAATAATTTTAAGTACATTGACATAGATTGATTTATATCACAGATTATACAGGTGGTGTACAATTTTTAAACAGTAAAAAACTAACACCCAAAAAAGAAGAATGTCGATTTGACAACATTATCAAAAATACTGTGAATAAAACCCAAAGTCAAATAGCATATAGATAAAAATATATACAAATAATATGACATATATTTTAATATGTAAAAAGAGCTTACCAATCAATCAGAAAAAATAAAAAATAAGAACTCAAGTTTAAAAAACAGAGAATTAAAAAGAAGATTAAAGCCAAAATCATATATCAAATTTGTCTGCATTTTTAATTTCCACCCTATTCTTAATCATCATGATTTTTCTCTCTTTGGACTACACAAATAGCATAACTCTTCTAGTAGCTTCCACCCTTGCATCTTTCTAATCAATCTACTATCCACATATGATTCAAGTAATCTTCCTAACACATTAACTTGATCATGCTCCTCCCCGACCTAAAAATTTTGAATTGCTTACCATTACCTTTTGAAATAATTTGTAACTCCGACCAATGGTTAGAATATCCTTCATGAGATTGTTCCTACAGACCACTCTGATTTCTTTCCCTGACAATCTCCTTTCCCCTAGCTAGTTTTGTTCTAGTAATGTCAGTCTTATGTATGTTCACTGAACACTATAAGCTTGTTCCCATCTTAGGTTATTCATTCTCTTGGGATAGCTTTTCCTTAACAATGGCACACGACTTACTCACTAACTTAATTCTGGTCTCTGTTTAAATGCACCAAGTTCTTTCTCTTCTCAGGGCCTTAACATATGTTGTTAAATCTTCCTTAAATTCTTTATCTCTTCCATTTCATATAGCTAGCTGCTTATTATTCTTCTATTCTCCAGTTACATATACACTTTATAGAGTCATCTTTGATAAACTTCACATTTAAAAGATACTCCTTATTTCTAGCTTTACAATAAAGGCTGTCTTCTTCTACACTGTAATTATACCAAATAACATGATCAATGAGAAAATAAAATATACATTTTATCTTCTCTAGTGAATGATAATATCTAAGCTGTAGGCAGAATTATAATATGCCCTCCCAAGACCTGCCCCCTGGTGTACACACACTGTATGATCTCCTCCCCTTGAGTGTAGGTGGGATATGAGAATATGATGTAATATTTCTCCCACGATAGAGTTACTAATCAGTTGACTTTGAGTTAATCAAAAGAGATTATCCCAGTGGACGTGACCCAAACTGATGAATCCTTTTAAAAAGGTGAGGCATCGGAGGGACCTTCTCTTTCTGGACTCACAAAAGGAAACTGCCGTGTGGAGAAAACAACCTTGAATGGATGGTGGATGAACCGTAGGTGCTGAGGATCTCAGTCCTACAACTGCAGAGAACTGAATACTGCCAACACCCAGTAATCTTATAGAGGACCCTGGACTTTAGATGAGATAGCAGCCTCTACCCGTTATCTTGATTTCAGCCTGGTGAGACCCTGAACTGAGAATCCAGTACAGTCATGTCTGGAATTCTGGCCTAGAGAATTGTGAGATAATAAATGAATGTTGTTTTAAGCCGCTAAGATTGGGGTAACTTGTTATACAGCTAAAGAAAACTAATACAATCTGTATAATCACATTATATTATAATGGGCTTTCAAATTCAGTGGAAGTCAAACAAAAAGTATAGAAATATACCAGAAGCAGAAGCCTGAATCTACTCTTTTCCAAAGTATATAACACACACTTAGGGGAGAAAAGCAACAACCCATGTTTTGAACAATGAAAACTGGTTGCGTAGGCTGACACTGGAAATTTCCCAGGACTTTTTCCCCACTATGGAGAATTAGGGAATGCAAATTTAAATAATACATCACACTTACTTCATATATTTGGTGTTACAGAATAAAGAAAAAAATGGAGCATTGTGATTAGCCTGGCAGTTGCTGATCGCTGCTGGACTAGGATGAAATAAAGGCTAAACTAATTCACTCGCATACAATCTTCTGTCATTAGAAACTTGACTCAAAACAGGAAGAATTCTGACTAGCCTAGAATATGGCCCTAGTCCTTCCTGAGAAAATAATCGATACAGGAATATTTTCCCTTATAAATAATTATTAAAAAGGACCTAGTATATTATCTCTATAAATATACAATTTAAAAACAAGGAAGAATATGTCAGTTGTGGAAGACTCCAAGTAGTATTTTAAAGAAAACTATGAGGAAACTTTCTGAGTTACATTTACACACTTTTATAAAGTAAAAGCGTAAGGTAGATTTCAGAGACGTTTATGGCAAAATAATGCTAGGAGATAAAACCTTAACTAGCAGAAATTCAGGATATAGAAGCTAAGCACTAAATAAATGAGAGCTTAACTTTTTCTTAGCATATAGAAAGCAAAAGAATACCACTTCTGGCTAATAATCATGAAAGGCCAGATAATGTACAAAACAATAGCTTTTCTTGGACACATTAGAGAGTTGAAGCAACAGATGATCTCAGGTGAACTGAATTAAGAAGAGTGACGTGTCCCTCCAAGAAGAAACAGGACTTAGGAACGAAGGGTGCCACATTTGCAAAGTTCAGGGGGAAGAGGTGACTGTCATAAAAGCAGGTAAGAAGAAAACAGAAAAATAATAATTTCTTAAAATTATAATGTAGGCTGGAGTAGCAGTTGTGAATCTCTGAAAGTCCCCATCACAAGGAAATTCTGCATGTACTTACCAGCTCTTTTGGGCCCCCATTGGTTGTCAAAGAAAGAATACAGGCAAAACAAGAAACCTGAGAGAGCTTTTTTGGGTGTTAAACAGGCAAGACATTCTATGAGCTTCCCAGACTACTTTCAAAAGAAGAAAAAATCTTAAGCAACTGGGAGAGGAGCAGGAAACCATGACACTCCTGGGACTAGAAAAAAACCTGATACGCTACGGAGAGAGAGAAGCCAAGTCCATCTGACATTGAGGGAAGGGCAAGGAAACCACTCAAGTCAAGCATCCTACACTGACACAAAGTAGGAAATTGGTACCATCAGGAGATGGTCAAGAAATTCACTCTTTTCCAAGACTTTTCTCCAAATGATACAAGGCAGAGTCAGGCTTTCATAGAGACAGAAGCATAAAAACTGAAAAAGCTAAACCCATAAGACCCTGGTAAACAAGACTTGTCTAAGATTGAGACTGAAGTGGAAGAACCAAGAAGATTTCCCCTGCTTCCTCAATAATGAGACTTTCACCAAATAACAAGCAAGAACACACTATCTCTTGAGGAGGAAAAAAACTTGGACAGAGCCCTATTCTGGAGTATATATATGAAGGACCAGCTAAAACCTGATGGCAGAAGAAGAATGCCAAAGTGAAAAGAACCTCCAGTACTCCATGCCCTGTAATAAACACAAGATACCCATCCCTATGGTGCACTAAAAGTAAGTGTAGTGATAAGATCATATGAACCCAACTCAACTACTGACTATATTGACTCAGTCTCCCCAAAATAATAATTTGACACAAGAAAAGGCATTTTGGGGTATAAGTTATAAAATTATTTGAATGTAAATTGTATTTACCTCAGTATCTATTCTTCTTTTAAATGCAACATTCAGCATTAATAAAAAGTTACAAGTCTCTCACACACACAAAAGAAATAAAGGAAAAAAATAACCTGTCATCAAGAAATAAAGCAGGCAACAGGATTGGAAACAGAAAAGACCCACATCCTGCAATTATCAGATAAGGACTTAATTTAAATAAGTTAAATTATCTAATTGGTGGACAGCAGGCTCAATTATGGGGAATTTCAGCAGAAAGAGGAACACTATAATACAGAGTTAAATAACAACACAGCTGATTGCATAAAGCAGAAATTGCAACAATGATTGTTGGTTTTACAATATGTAGCAAACAGTAGAATATATAGCAATGAACACAAAATATGGGTGAGATGACATGAAAAAGTTGTAAAGCATTAACACTATGTGAAGTGGCATAATAATATTTTAAGGTAGACCACAATCATTTTAAAGATGTATATTATAAATCCTAAAGCAACCACTTAAAAATATAAATGAGGTATAATAAATGAACCAGGGGCCAGCCCCATGGCCAAGTGGTTAAGTTCGTGCACTCTGCTTCAGCAGTGCAGGGTTTTGCTGGTTCAGATCCTGGGGGCGGACATGGCACCTCTCGTCAAGCCATGCTGAGGCAGCATCCTATATGCCACAACTAGAAGGACACACAACTAAAAATACGCAACTATGTACCAGGAGGCTTTGGGGAGGTAAAGGAAAAATAAAATCTTAATAAATAATTAAATAAATGAACCAATAGTGGAGATAAAATAAAATCACAAAAAAATTTATTCCTAAAATAGGTAGGAAAATAGAAAAAGTTAAAGTGAACAAAGAACAGAGGAAAACAATAGACAAAGAGAACTATATTTGACCATATTAACACCTGCATTAAACGCAAATGGATGAATACAGAAATTATATAGCAGAGATGATCATACTGGATAAAAAAGCAGTATCAAACCATATGCTGCTTACCAAAAAAAAGCTACTTAAATTTTAAGACATAAATAAGACTAAAACTAAAGAATGGAAATGGTTATACTATGCAAACACTAGTTATAATCTGAAGGGCTATATTCATATGAGATGAAATAGACTTCAGAGGAAGGCATATAACCAGGGATAAAGACAGACATAACAAAACAAAAGCACTGATTCATCAAAACATCAAAAATATCCTAAAATGTACACCTAATAACAGCTTCAAAATATGATAAAACTATTTGAAATGAAAAAATAATAGACAATCCACAATTATAGTTAGGCTACAATACTCCTCTCCCAAAAATTTATAGAACAATTAAAAAGAAAATCAGAGTATAACAAATTTGAACAGTATTTTCAACCCACTTGATGTAATTGGTATTTATAAAACGATCTACCAATAACAGCAGAATACACATTCTTTCCAAGTGCTCATAATAGCTCACCGAGATAGATCAAATTCTGGGCTGTTGAGAAAATCTGATATAATTTAAGAACTAAAACAACATAGATTTTACGTGAACAAAAAGGAATTAAACTAGGAATATATTTTTTTAAATATAGCAGATCTTGAACTATTTGGAAATTAGATTAGATGACATTTTATAAACCTTCTGAATAAGCTATGTATTCAGGAAGAAATCAGAAATAAACACACACATCTATGGATAGCTAATTTTCAACAAGGGAGACAGGAAAATACAATGGAGAAAGGAAAGTCTTTTCAATAAATGGTGTTGGGAAAACTGGACAGCCACATGCAAAAGAATGAAAGTAGACCATTATCTTACATGATACATAAAAATTAACTCAAAAAGGATTAAAGACTTGAAAGTAAGACTTGAGACCATGAAACTTCTAGAAGAAAACATACTCAGAACACTCTTTGACATCAGTCATAGGAGCATATTTTCATATACCATGTCTGACCAGGCAAGGGAAAGAATAGGAAAAATAAACAAATGAGACTACATCAAACTAAAAAGCTTCTGCACAGCAACGGAAACCATCAACATAAACGAAAAGGCAACCTAAAAATTAGGAGAAGATATTTGCAAAGCATTTATCTGATAAGGGGTTAATATCCAAAATATGTAAAGAACTCATACAACTCAACAACAAAAAAACTAACAACCCAATTAAAAAATGAACAAAAGATAGAGGCCTGCCCAGTGACATAGCAGTTGAGTTCACACGCTCTGCTTCCTTGGCCTGGGGTTTAATGGTTCGCATCCTGGGCATCGACCTACACACTGCTTATCAAGTCATGCTGTGGCAGGTGTCCCACATATAAGGTAGAAGAAGATGGATACAGATGTTAACTCAAAGCCAATCTTCCTTAGCAAAAAGAGGAGGATTGATGGCAGATGTTAGTTCAGGCCTAATCTTCCTCAAAAAAAAAGAAAAAAACTGGACAAAAGATCTGAGCAAACAATTCTCTGAAGAAGATATACAAATGGCCAATAAGCACATGAAAAGATATTCAACATCGCTAACAATCAGAGAAATGCAAATCAAAACTACAATGAGATATCACCTTACACCCAACAAAATGACTATAGTTAACAAGACAGGATATAACAAGTGTTGGAGAGGATGCGAAGAGAAGGGAACTCTGATACACTGCTGGTGGGAGTGCAAACTAGTACAGCCACTGTGGAAAACAGTATGGAGATCTCTCAAAAAGTTAAAAATAGAAATACCCTATGACCCAGCCATCCCACTACTGGGTATCTATCCTAAGAACCTGAAATCAGCAATCCCAAGAGTCCCATGCACCACTATGTTCATCGCAGCATTATTTACAATAGCCAAGACCTGGAACCAACCTAAATGCCCAGAAACTGATGACTGGATAAAGAAGATATGGTATATATACACAATGGAATACTACGCAGCCATAAAAAAGGACCAAATTGTTCCATTCGCATCAACATGGATGGACCTTGAGGGTATTATGTTAAGCAAAATAAGCCAGACAGAGAAAGACGAACTCTATATTACTCCACTTATAGGTGGAAGTTAACATATAGACAAGGAGAACTGATCAGTGGTTAGCAGGGAAAAGGGGGGGTGGGGGGAGGGCACAAAGGGTGAAGTGGTGTACCCACAACATGACTAACAATAATGTACAACTGAAATCTCACAAGGTTGTAATCTATCATAATCTTAATTAAAAAAAACAAAACTATGGTTAGCAAGGTCACGGGAAATAAGGTCAATATTAAAAATCAATTCCATTTCTACAAAGTTGCAAAAAACAAATGGAATGTAAAATTATGAAAAATAATAATATAAAATATATTTGTAGTATAAAATTTATATACATAAAATTTGAATTAGACATCACAAAGTGCTAAGGGACAAATTTACAAAATATGTGTAGAACTTGTACACTGAAAACTGTGAAATATTGCTGGAAAAAAACTAGAAAGATCTAAATAAATAGAGAAAATATACCAGGCTCATGGATCAGAAGACTCAATATCATTAGGCTGCTAATTATTCTCAAATTGATGCAGAGATTCAAGGCTTGCCTAATCAAAATCCGTGTAGTGTTTTTGTTGTTGTTGTTGTTATTGAAAATGAGAAAATATAGAGGAATTTTATATTTAAATATAGGGCTATATTTACAAAGGGAAAATGATTAAAACCTTAAGAGAAGTTATATAGTAAAAAGTAGTTGACTACAAAGAAATTATATGATAAATAGTAGTTGAGAAGAAATCTATTTTATAGTTAAAATATATCATTTACAGCTAAAAATCAAATAATAGAAGTGCAAATATATTCCATTAATATAAAAGTAAAAACTTAGAAAAGGTTATAATCAGGAAAAATTGAGTTGTAGAAGAAAGAAATTAAGTAAAAATATATTTTCATTTCTTTTTACTAGTGAGATAAGGAATGCTATTTAAAAAGTAGGACATTATACATAATTAATCAGCTATAGTTATATGCTAATTTACTGAAACAAAACACATACTGTGCAAACTATCACCAAAAAAAAGCAACACAATGAGCATTCAATATAACAAAAGAAGAAAACATAACGGAAAATACAACTTAAATATGACTATGGAACCCAAACCAAATATTTCTGTCAAATAAAATGAAATATTTTTAATGAAGTATAGCGGTACTCTGTTTTTCCTGCTTTTGCTTTCTGAGGATTCGGTTACTCATGGTCAACAGCAGTCTGAAAATATTAAATCGAAAATTCCAGAAATAAACAAGTCAGAAGTTTTAAATTGCACGCCATTGTGAGTAGCATGATGAAGTTTTGCTCCAACTTGCTCCATCCTGCCCAGACAGGGAATCATCCCTTCGTCCAGTGTGTCTATGCTGTATAGGTACCTGTTTGTCACTTAGCAGCTGTTTCAGTTATCAGATCAATGATTGTGGTGTGGCAGTGCTTGAGTTCGAGTAACCCTCATTTTACTTAATGGTCCTAAACGTGAGAGTAGGGCTGCTGGAAATTCGAATATGACAAAGAGAAGTCGTAAAGCGCTTCCTTTAAGTGAAAAGGTGAAAGATATTGGCTTAATAAGGAAAGAAAAAAAATATTATGCTGAGGTTGCTAAGATCCACTATAGGAATGAATCTTCTGTCCATAGTATTGTGAAGAGGGAAAAAGAAATTGGTGCTGGTTTTGCTGTAGCAGCTCAGATAAGTATGTATAGGAAAAAACATAATGTATATAAGATTTGGTACTGTTCGCGTTTTCAGGCATCCACTGGGGGTCTTGGAACATTTCCCCACAGTAAGGGTGAACTAGTGTATTGCTTACGTAAATTAAGTTACAACCATATAGTAAAATATATATAGAATATGTGTAGCCATTAAAAAGAATGAGGCAGCTCTAAACACACTGAGTCTTCAAGTAACGATTACAAAATGAGGAAAGGTGAGTGAGTCATTCATATTTTTTAAAAATACACACACACACAGAATATCTCTGAAAAGATATAGAGGAAATAATTGAATATTGATTTCCTTTGAAGATAAAATCTGGGAGAGAGGTGGGAGAGATACTTTTCACGGTATATGTTTTTTGTGCACATATTTTATTCATTCAAATACAAGTAACATCATTTTTAGACCTAGGTACTTCTTTCCTTTTCATCTCAGCATCCTATTCACTTCTTTCAGAAAACTTGTAAAAATTTGTAATAAAAAATGAATTTGTTTTCATGTTCATGGGTTATCAGGCTTGCGAGGTTGTAAGCTTTATGTGGGCCAAGGCCAGGTCTGTTCCCTACTGCACAAACCTGGTCCACAAGTAGGCTCTAAACATGCACACTTCGAAAGAAAGAACCAACATAACCAAGTGAATAAAAGAGTACGTGATTAAACCAGCCAAGAGAGAGAAACAGTCAAATAACTTTGTAAAAATTATTTATAATAGTAAGCAATCACATACAAATTAAAACCATAATGAAATATCATGTGTCTATCTAATTTGTAGAACACTTTATAATATCCATCACTTATGGATGTGTGCAAACACACACTCTCAAGCATTACTGTGTTAGAATGAATAAGAACCATTTGAGAAATTTCATAAAATAGAAAGACCAGACTTAATACAAAGTTCCAAACAATAAAGGACTGGCTAAAAAATCAGGTGTAATCCTAGAATGAAATACTATGCTGCAAAGAAAACCTATTTTACAATAATAATGCTATGAAAACTTTTTCACATATAAAGAACCAAACTGTTTATATTTCTGAACACATTTTACAAAAGAAAAAGTGTATGCACATATGCACACACAGACATTCATTGCAAAAATACTACAAGTATGTATGGCAAGAAGTTCAGAGTGGTTATATCTTAATGACAGGGCTATTTCTATGTTTAGATAATTTCCATATTTTCCATAGTGAACGTATATAACTTTTTAAAGATAAAATTTATAACAGAAAGTGAAAAGCTTGATTCTAAACTTGCAAAAGAGAAAAACAAAAAAGTAATGAAACATATAGTCTCTATTATGAGACCTGGTCCTATAAATTAATGTTTTAAAGCATTTCTTTCCTATCGAAGATGAGCAGAAAAGAAGATTTTAAACTTTAGATGTGTTGCACTTTGGTGTAATCTTAAGAATATGAGTTTGACTTTCGTATCGTCCTGGATTCAAGTATGGCTCTGCTTCCCACCAGAGCCCAGTCTGGCCTCTTTGCAGCAGCTTGTCTTTATGTTCATAGACAGTGTGCTACATAGCTATCTGCAAGGATAAATTCCCTTGAACTTCTCTGAGTCTCAATTTCCATATCTGAAGTGGTGAAGTGGTGCCAACCCCAAAAGAATTTCACAAAATAATGCTCCTAAAAATGCCTAGAACATATTTATCTTAATGACTGTATATACCGTACATGTATAAATTATAATTAACATAAACTTTCATATGTAAATATAGACACAGATTGTATGCTGGTAAAAATGGAGACATAATCACATACTGACAAATGGAAGTGCATTATGGAAACTACATTTTTATAAAGAGAAGATTAGATATGATTGCAAGTGGAATGCACAAGGCCAGTATATTTTCTATCTTACACAGGCAATTTTAAGAATAAACAGAAGGGATTTACAGAATTTGATTTATTAATAACATGTAATTTATTTTTGGTTCAAAACTAGGTTTATTCTTTTAGGATGGGTAGAAATATGCAAGAAAGAAAGAAACAAAGCCAAGATTTAAGGAAAGATTCTAAAATAAAATATGCACACACAGACTTGAAACAATCTGGTCCTAGGGTAACAAAGTAACAGGTTTTTCTCCACACATTTCCCCACCCCTGAGATAAGCACTGAATCCCAGTGTGCCAACAAAAGGGACATATTGTGGAGGTGATTCATACAGCTGGGGAGACAAAAGGCTGCCCCAGCTGAAGCCAACATTTAACAACAGCCTATCATGGAAAACTTGTTTCTCTCTTTTTGAGGAAAAGTGGCATGTTTGAATAAGTGACATATTCTCTAAAGTTTCCATTTTTAAACATTAACAAATATACCTCAAAATAAAAACCAACTTTCTCTTTTTTTTATAGAAACCCAGTTTTTCATAAATATCTGTCTGTGCTTTCATCTACATATGTGCTGCTATCTTTCCATAAACTCAGTCACGGTGTAATTTAGTCTATTGGTAAATGTAGAAAGGCTCTCAGATGGCTTAGAAGAAATAGAACAAAATTAGTTTGGATTTTTTTCCAAGTGGATTGTCACAATCTGTGCATGTTATTTCCCTTATCGTTACATTTATGCAGCATTCAGATTCCCCTTCCTCCTTTACCCATCTCCGATTTCACACAAACAGGGGAAATATTAAGTGCATATAATCACCTCTAGATCCTTTATAATCTTGTACACAATAGCTAAGAGACTGTAATGCTTGAGTGACTGTTATTGGTTTGAATTTGGCATGTGACATCGAAGCAATGTATATTTGGCTGTGCCTAGGAAAATCTCAATCAGAGTTCCAAGCACAGAGAAGCAGGGGAGAAATTTTCTGGTTATACTTTGTTTTTACCATTCCTGAGTCTGGTCTCTGTCATGATCATCCTTCAAAGGAAACCCCATTTTAACACAGCTGCCAATAGACTCCAAAGATAGTTAGGTATTAACGTAGCTTGTTTATAGAAGTGTTTTTAGTCTCATTTCTAAGGAAGTTTATATTTGACACGATATTTATTTATTATATTAAAACATGACTATTTGATATTAAAAAAACACAAAGCAATTAAGATAAATATAAATGTCAATTCACAACAGAAATTATTTCTTTCAAGTAGCTTCAAGATAGTATCCAAATGTAGAGGCTCCCTGAACTTTCTTCTGTTGAATAGTACTCTGATAAGAAGATGATGCCTAGAACGTAAGCATCTTTTTCCCAACCAGTGGCAATTTTATCAGAAATATTTGATTACCAGATTTAAAAGATGTTTCTAATTCTCCTAGATTCAATTGATTTCTTGCTATTTTGCGCCTCCTAAACACTTTATATATTCACACTTTTGTGATAAACACTTTCCAAAATGGAAGTCAGTTACTCATTTATTCTCTGTTTTATCTCTTACTAGCACTCCCTTTGGAGTAGGGGTTTTTGTCTCCTTCTCCTCTGTACCCAACTTTAAAACATAGTGCTGAAACATTCTTGCATTTCGGTAAATTATCTATTGTATGGTAATCTTGTTTAGAGTTCACATTCACAACTCTAATTTGCAGAAAATCTTTTTCACATTATTGAACTTAACTCCATCTGGGACCTCTGTTTCTGCTGGGAAGTGGATGAATAGTACCACCATTTCAGATTCAATGTAACCAAGTTGCTTCCAGGTTAACACAGTTTCCCTGGGGGAAATACTCAGCTTTTCAGAATTCCTGTACACATTCCCTTCTCTTTCATCTTTCATCAAATGGTGTCTGACTTTAGAAGAGGCTTGTGTAATGGCTGGGCATTGATGAACAGAACAGGGCAAATAGGCTATAATGCTCCATGAGGTCATCCAGGATTTAGATCCCTCAGGATATTATTTTAGTCTTCATGGGGTCAAAGCTAACTCGCCAGTACTCCATCCATGTTCCAGTCAATAAGAAAGGAGTACGAGAGGAAGCGGACGGCGTGCAGTTTCCTATTTAAAGATATGACCTGGAAGTTGTACACGTTATTCTATAATTGGCCAGAACTTAGTTTCCTGGATCATACTAACAAAAGAGATAAAAGGTATTGATAACTACATTATAACTGATTGATAACTACAACATAAGGAGGGAAGAAATAATTTTCATAAAATGGGTGAAAAAAACATCTAACAATAGTAGAGCAGGGAGAATTAATTCACCTTGAGGAATTAAGTAAAGCATTTTAGAGCACGTCTCCCATAAAATGAACTGAATGTGTTACATTTGATTGATTTATTGAACTAATATTTATTGAATCTTATCTGTGTAAGTAATGAGAAGTTAGCTAACACAAAGCAAAACAATCATAGCATATTCCTTACTGAGAGTTACTAGTTTTGCTATAATTTTACTACTTATCCAAAAAGAAAATATGAAGATGAAATCTGGGGTTTTTTGAGAGTTTAGAAGAGTTCAGAGTCCTACGGTATAATTGAAATAGAAATGTTCTTTAGCATATGGTATGCTTTCAAATTAACTGGGGAATTCCACAGACAATAGCAAACCACTATTGAGAGGAAAGTTTGTATGAGTTGAATCAGTTATCTTTTGTCTGTAAATAACAAAAAAACATAATTAACAGAGATTTCACTTTTAGTGCAGGGGCTTAACAAACCTTATGTAGAAACCTGAGTCCATCCACCTTTCCATCTGTCATTCTTGTTTTGTTGGATTTTTGTCTTTACACTTTTGCCTCATAATCTCAGAATGGTTTCCATGGGTCAAGCATAAAACAGCCACATTCAGTGTCAGGAATCAGGGTGGTAGCAAAAGGGATCTTGTTAAGTTTTTTCTTTTTATCAGTAAAGGAAAAACTTACACAGACGTTCCCTTCAAGACCTAACTTTTTGCTTCCTTGACCAGAACTGCAAGAAAACTTAGGAAAATAAATATCTGGAAAAGAAGATATTCCTATAACTAATTTAAATCAATAATGGCTAGACTGACTCCCTGGAACGAAGTACATTGCCACTCTAATGAAAACAAAGTTTGGATAATAAGTAAACAGAGGGAGGATGTCCTTTGGGTAAGCCAATAATGGGTTCTGCCACAGCTATGTAACCATCCAAATTGTGGGCTTCGTATGTCTTAATTCTTGCACAGTTTAAAGGTTATTCACAATTTCCACTGCCTCCTCAGGCAACTCACTTCGTAAACAATTGCACCTCTCTCTTTAATAAACAATGTTTCCTTTCTAACATTGTTCAGAATTATAGACATGATCTTTTCCTTCCCATTATAAAAATAAATAAATCTCCCATCATCCCAGTGACTGATCCTAGCTACCTGGAAACTTTTCTTTCCTCATGGCCAAGTATTTCTAAAGTGTAATTCTCACTTATTGATCATTTACTCCCCTATCACTTTCTAACCCAAATCAGACTTTACTACTCCCACAACTACAATTATTGCTAAAGTCAACAGCGGTCAATGGTCTTCATATTTCAAATACAATAGACAATTTTCTGTCCTTGTAAAACCTGACCTCTGTGTGGCATTTGACTCTGTTTACCAATGTCTTGCTAAAGTTATAGTTTCCTGTGGTTTCTGAGAAACTACTCCTCACTGGGTTTTCTCATATCTTTCTGGCCACATCTTGCTCATTTTAATGATTTATGTTTCCTATTTGTATACCTACTCTATTGATGCAGGATACCAGTATGATAAAAATTCTCTGCATTAAGAGACATACAGAAATTCAAAGAAATGCCATATATTATGTCGCTATATTATAAATATTGACTTCATTAAACCATTCAATTACCCTATCAATGTTTGTAAATTTTAAGTGAACATGAGAATCACCTGGAAATAAATTACCAGAAATACAGAAAACCAAGCTGAGAAAGAGACACCATATTCCATTACATAAATAAATGCTGATAAAAGTCATTTAGAAAGTTATTAAATATGAGTCAAGCATAAAAATGAAAGAAAGGGACTCCTCAGTTACAAGCAATGAAGAGAAAACTCAAAACCAGATCAACAACTTCAAAGTGACTTAACTGTTACTCATGAGTATTTCACTAATTCTTAAGGGCTAAAACCTAACATTATTGTATAGAAAGATGTGGCCTCCCATCCCTAAAAAGTGTCAAGCTTAAAGAAAGTCACCTTGGTAAAGCTCAGTTCCTAAAGTATTGCCTTAGGCATTAAAAAAAGGTAAACAACAACAAAAAATCTGTCTACTGTCCTGGAGAAGTTTCAAAAACAACTTGTTACAAATCTAAGATAAAAGAAAGGCCACCATAAGAAATAGAGTAGCCAGGTCTATTGCATGCTCTAATACGGAGTCTACACATAGACTATGTACATGATAATAGGGGCGCGTGCTAGGAAATGAGCGGAACACTTTTTGAGGATATTGAAAACCATAGATTCCTGAGAGAAACAAACATTTTGCCATCACAGTTTATATTGAACTTGCACAGAACCTCTGCCAAGCTCACAAGAAAAAATTACAAACCTCCAAAGAAATCATCTCCCTTAAAATCAATATGTTGACTATGACAGAATAAATTTATTCCTTCAGTTCTCCATTCATTTGATAAACATTTATCAGACATCCACTATAAGCCAGAAAGTCTTCAAGGTATTGCATATACAGAAGACAATAGATAATGAAGGGACGAAGATATAACAGCAGGAAAATAAACCATAGTAAATACCAAAATAGGAAAAAAAAATAGCCAAAACCATAAAAGACCAAACTGAATCACTTACTCCCTGAAATGAAGAACTTAGCAGACATGTGCTCACTTCAGGAATATACAAACTAAAATTGGAATAATAAAGAGAAGATTACCCTATGTTTTTTTCATAGATGACCTGCAAATTGGGAGTATTTCTGTATAATTTTTAGCATCAATACCTAAACCTGAAAAGGGTAACATTAGAAACAAATTTATAGACAAATATCACACATGAATATTGATAAAATAATCTTCAACAACATATTATCAAACATAATTCAAGAGCCAAATATAAATATTTTAATATAAACAATTTAGGAATGCAAGGATGGTTCAGTATTAGTCTGTTAATATTGCCGTATTAATTTATCTAAGGAGAAAACTAATAAAAATATCTCTGGAGATGATGAAACGGCCTTAGACAAAATTCAAAGCCTATATCTGACAAAAAATCACTCAGTAAAATAGGAATATGTACATACAACAAAATACCACTTTATCCACCAGAATGGCTAAAATGAAAATGAGGGAAAATGCCAAATTTTGATGAAGACGTGGAGTAATCAGAACTTCCCTACATCATTGGAAGGAGTATAAATTAGTATAATAACTTTGGAAAATACTATGGCAGTATCTGCTAAAGGTCAATATTTGCATAACGCATGACCCACCAATTTCACTCAGCTATATTACTGAGCAAGAGGGCCTTAACATTTTCTCTCAGGTTGACCAAATAGTACAGGCTTCTTGCTTACTCTTGAACCCTGAGCTCCCTTTCCTATAGCATTTACTTTAGAAAACTTGTTATTGTAAATTCTTTCTCTGACCCTTTGAATGAAAAAGCTTTTAAAAGCCTCTTGGCAATTTTGTCAACCCAAGACTGTCTTTCTCAAGGACCTTGGAGCCATCCTTTTGAAATGTAACCAGTGAGGAAGATAGCCCCTTTATCTCCCAGTTTCTGCAGAAGGGTAGAAACCTACCTTGACTGGGTGCCTAACTCCAAGTTATAAAACTACCTCTTCTCATGAAGATAGGCAATTGGGTATAGCCTATAATACCCCTACACCAGCCTTCAGTAACTCTTCTGACTATTTCAGTGGAGTTGAGTTTAGACTGCGTTTTGGTCTCTACTTTATTGCAATAGTATTGAGTAAAGTCTTCCTTATCTTCCCTTGTCTGGGTGTAATTTTTGCTTTGACATTCTCAACAGAAATGCAAACATATGTACTGCAAAAAAATGCACTAAAATGTTCACAGCAGCACTATTTAAAATAATCTCAAGCTGGAAACTAGCCAACTGTCCATCAGCAGTTGAATGAATACATACATCATGATATATTCAAAAAATAATTCTACTCAACAATGAGAAAGAATGCATTACAACTACAGACAAAAATGTGGATCAGTTTTTACAAACAAAATGTCAAGTGAGAGAAGCCGGTCGCAAAAGAGTACATCTTGTTTGATTCAATTCATGTAAATTACAAAAACAGGTGAAGCTTATCTATACCTTTAGAAATCAGAGTACTGATTATCCTTGTGGAGGTAGTAACAGAAAGGGTTACTCAGGAGGTTTCTGGCTATAGTCCAGAGGTATTCCCGTCAGTACCAAGAAGTACTGGTCATATTCTATTTCTTGCTCAAGGTGATGGTTACATGGTTGTGTTCAGATTATGAAAATTCACAACCCTGTACAGTTGTGAAATATGCACTTTTCTTTGTGGATATTACACTTAATGTTTTTAAAAGTCACCCAATGCTCTTGTTAAACATGCAGATTTCAGTGCTACATTTCTAGAGATTCTGACTTAGAAAATCTAGGATGAGGCTAGGCATTTTAACAAGCAGGTGGCCTTGGCACGCTTTGAAAATTACTAGTTTTGAGTGTTGTAAGGTAGTGAAACTCTAATTACAGATTCTGCCAGAGAACCAACAGGGAAAAAAAGTAGTAACATTTAAATGTGACAAAGGGAAACAAATTATTGAATATTGATTGAAATCGACCAACTCTTGCATTTTTGGTACATTTTTGTAAACAAAGAGATACAGTTCAGTAAACGAAGGGAAAAGTTCTTTCTACTCCACCACAATACAAAAAAGCGTGCCATTTTTGCAAGGTTATCCTCATCATTCATGACTTGGAGTTGTGGCATTTCTATGGCGGTGTAATAACAAGCATAGTAGCCTACTCTTAGCGCCTGAGTGGAGGTTGAGTTAGATATGACATAGAACTGGCCTCAATATCTGCCACTCCTCCATCTCTAGGAGGGACTCAGTCATTCCAGTATCCCCTTTCTCCTTGTACCCATTCTCCCTGATGTTGCAGTGAATAGGAATTTGGCCAAGTAAGCTGTGAACTGAGCAAAACAAACCTCTTCTGACAGTAACTACACTAAGCTGCCAGCTGCTCAGGGCTTATTAATTCAAATCTGAGGGCAGAGTCCCAGAAACAACAGGAGCCAGGCAAATATATCCTTTCTCCTTCTAGATCTTGGTGAGTGCAGTATGTGAGGCACACTGAGCTACTCAGGGAAAGACATGGCTTTCCAATAATAAGCAGATTATTGGAACAGTAGTACAAATACTCTAAAAAATCACTAATAAATATCTGCCAACTATAAAATACCAAAAAACATAATGTATTGCTGCAGATAAGAGGAAAATGTCTACTTAGTTGCTTGGCTGTAGATCCCTAAAGCTACTCTTTTATTCTAACTCCTTTCCTGACTTCTTTCCTCCTATGTTCTTCACAATATCCTGCATTTTCCCTATAATAGATGTTGAATTCACTGATTCACTAGTCTACAGTTTTCTGGTTTGTCTTTTGACCCATCTTAAGACTAATGGATTTGTGTTTGCTACTTTTAAATCCTCAGATATCTTCCCTGAATCATGTAATTTTTTTCCCCTTTTGCTGTCACTTTGGTTTTGAAAGAAGTAAATCAATACTGTGCCTTAAAAAGCCCTGGCACCATTGTCGGTAAATATATTGCATTCAGTTACTTTTGCTCACTAAACGTTGCTTGATATAACACCAGAGCATCCTCCGCTGCACCAGAAAAAAAAAGATGCTATTTTGAGCTGTGAACCAAGGATTGATTTCTTTTAAGATATAATATATATTTTATGTATTGCATCTAACCGTGTTATTTGTCACATTTCATAGAAACCTCCATTCTCTCATTTGTGTGTGATCTAGGCAGCCTTCTGCAGAGGTGAGAAGTTGTCTTTGTCTCTCCAGCTTATATTCTGGTAAATTCTACCTTTAGTCATTTAATCAAATATAGTTCTGAGGCACATGCACATGTTCCAAAGCTCAGCCCTTATAGTCAGAAAGCCTATGTGAAATCTTTATCACATTTCAACCTCTCTGAGTCTATATTTTCTCACCTATCAAATGGAAATTTTAACAATAAAGCTATTTTGTTATACTGGCAATCAAATGAGATGATGCAGATGAAAGTGTAAATTGTAACGCAATGTGCAAATGCCAGTCAGTCCTGCATTATAAAAAGTTGAGCAAAGATTGTTTATAAGAAAGAGCGGTGATTGTCCTCCAGCTGTTTGCACTGTCTGCTGTCCCCCACAAAAGTGGAACTTATCTCAAATGGATCAGTTGAATTAACCATATTCTTTCCACCTATATCCAAAGAATTGGCAGCTTCAGAAGAAAGCAAGCAATCCAGTAGATCTTGCAAGTATAAATTGATGCTCTTCAACACCAGGGAGCTAAACATGCCCAGTTTCTCAAGTCAACTTTCATTCCTAATCACCACGAAGACTCTCCGAAGCCTCCTCCACTCCCTTAAATCTCTACATTATCCTCTTTCCTTACTGTCAGTGGATGACTTTTTCCCTCATGTTCTATTTAAAAAATACAAGTACTTGGGTGGGAAATTTCACCACCTACCACCACTAAGCTTAGCAAAATGCCTGCGTCCACAGTCTCTCCCATGGCAGGAACACTAGCCCTGAAATCCAGCCTCTTGCTTTCTGCTATATCATTCCTGTGAACCGTTAAACATGTCAAAATCATCCCATCTTAAGGAAAAAAAAAGTTTTCCCTGGCTAGCACATCCATCTCAACTAGAAATGTACCTTCCTCCTCCGCTTCACAGCCCAATTTCCTCACAGATTCAACACTTAATATCTCCACTTCTTAACATCCTACTCATTTCTCAACCCACTGCAATCTGGCCTCTTCCCACTACACCGCAAACAGCTCTCTTTAAAACAAATAGAAACTTTTTATTCCTTATCTTCCTTGATTTCACAGTGGCTTCTGTTCTATTTATCTTCTTTTTTTTTTTAAAAAAAAATAATTTATTGAGGTGAAATTCACATAACATAAAATTAATTGCTTTAAAATAAACAACTTGGTGGCATTTAGTTCATTCACAACGTTGTGCAAGCACCACTTTTATCTAGCTCCGAAACATTTCCATTACTCCAAAGCAAAATCCCTTATCCATTAAACAGTTTCTCCCCATTTCCGCCTCCCTCCCAGACCCTAGCAACCACCAATTTGTGTTCTGTCTCTATGGATTTATCTGTTCTGGATATTTCACATATCAAATAGAATCATATAATATGTGGCCCTTGTGTCTGGCTTCTTTCACTTTGTATGTTTTGGAGATTCATCTGCATTGTAGCTTCATTCCTTATTATAATATTGGTGAATAATATTCCATTTTATGTATATATAACAATTTGTTTATCCATTCATCTCCCTTTCTTTTTGAAACACACTCTTCATGTGGTTTCTGGAACACTACACTAAATTTTCCTCTTACACTTTGCAGGCACAACACTTTGCATAATATTTTGGAGTTTCATCTACATTGTAGTGTATATCAGTACTTGATCCCTTTTTATGAATGAATAATGTATTCTATTACATGCATATACCACACTGTATATATGTATCCTCCCAAAATTCTAAGACTTATATCTCTATCCCAGATATTTCTTCTGAGCTCCAGATCTTATATCCTTGCTATTAGATATTACCACCTGGAAATCATACATATACCTGTCTTAAATACACCTTAAACACAACATGAAGGCATTGCTATCACTATGTTTCCCAAAACTTCATGCCTGCTTCTAATCTACATTTCCCCTTTCGTTAAATGGCACTGTCATTCACTCTGTTGCATAACTTAAAGACCTACGTATTGTCCTTGATTTATTCCCCTCCCTCCTCTGCCACATTCAATCACCAATAATTTTTTGTTTACCTGTTTAGTGTCTCTTGAATCCCATCACTTCACCCAACTCCATCAGCATTATCATTGTCCAAGCCACCATCCCATCTCATGTTGATTAAAACAAGTACCTTTTAGCTGACTCCAATGCCTTCAGGAACAGTCTACTTTCCACAGTGCAGCTAGAGCAATATGTCAAATATACAAATCTTGTTGTGCCAAGCCTATGATAAAGAAATCTCAATTGCTCCACATTGCCCTCAGGATAAAGTACAAATTCCTTAAAAATGCGTATGAGACCCTTCAAGAACTGATTCTGCTTACTTCTCCCCTTCTCTGGCCACCCTTCCTAGGATTTTGCATCCCATGCATATAAGATTAATTTTAGTTCTTCATCAGGCCATATCTTTTCTTTCATTCTTTCTTTTTTAAAGTCTTTGCACACGTTGCTTTCTCTTCTAGAACACTCTCTTCACACAAATATCCCACTACTTTCATCTTGCCATTTCTTACTCATTTCTGAAAAGTCAAGTCTTTTCTTTCTGCTTTCAGTATAGATTCTATTCTGATCCTGTTTTGCTTGGCCTACAATCTGAACTACTGTTCAGTCTACTGTTCTAGCTGCTCCTGCCTTTGTCTCAGCCTTGTGGTTCCCTACTCCTCTTTGATAGGGACAACGTATTTTACTTTTTTTTTTTTTGAGAATATTAAAGCACCTTTTTCTAAAATTTTATGCCTGAATGAAAATAATTTTCAGATTATACACTTTCTTTAGTCTTCCCTTTGAGAGTATGAAGGTATATTTTTAGAGACTGTGGTTGGGTCTCAACGAAGTGACTCTCCTGTACTCCCACTAACTCTCTCGCCTCCATACCTCAAGGTGAGCTTATATAGAAAGGCAATATGCCTCACATGAAAAGGCATTTCAAGGTAACATTGCAAAAGTTGGAGCTTTAGGAATTTAAATCTGAGGATTGTGATGAAAGGAGAAAATTGTGGAACACTCAGTCTATTAACTAACCAAAATTCAAAAGAATAGCAATTGATTACAAATAGTAAATATACTTTATTAACAAAAGGAAGTCTTCTTTTAACATGTTCTGTAAAAAGATAATATTAAGAATTTGTATCTGCTCATGATTTTGAGTGTTTTAAATACATCTTTATGAAAGCTAGCCAACCAGAAAATGCAAAGGAAACGATACGTTTTTCTGTAATGTTTTGGAAAAAATTCCCCAAGGAAACATAGTAAAATACTGGCCACAAAAAATTAATCAAAAACACCCAAGAAGGGGCTGGCCTGGTGGGTAATGGCTAAGTTCACGCACTCTGCTTTGGCAGCCTGGAGTTTGCCCGTTTGGATCCTGGGCATGGACCTAACACCACTCATCAAGCCAAGTTGTGGCAGGCATCCCACACATAAAGTAGAGGAAGAGGGGCACAGATATTAACTCAGGGCTAATCTTCCTCAACAAAAAAAGAGGAGGATTGGCAGCAGATGTTAGCTCAAGGCTAATCTTCCTCTGAGGGGGGAAAAAAAAAAAAGGGGCAAATGTTAGTGTCAGAGTGAAAAACAGTGAGTAGAATCAGAAATGAACACTCTGATCTCACTGTTTGGTGCAAGTGAAATAATAAAACAAGCAGTACAACTGATAAACAAGAAACTAAACTTTTCCTTAAGTGATCCACATTTCTGAATCACCCACATGTGACTTACAAGTAGAGTGTTCTTGGCATGTGACACAAAGTTGGCAGTGCCGCTTTATCTTTTTAAAGTCCACAAAAGAGCCATTATCATAGTCTGTAATTTAACATTTAAAAATTGCCTTGTATTATGTAAGTCTCATATAAAATGAATCCTACTAGGGATGCACCAGGATGTGATGGGAAGAATCTTGTATCAATGGTCAAGGACTGAAATTCTAGATGAATGCTTATGACTAACTATGTAGCCTTGGACAAGTTATGCTGCTTTCTCTGTGCCGCATCTTCCTCTCCTATGAAGCAATGAGTAGGTTGGACTAAATGGTCTCCAAGATCACTTTCAGCTTAAATTCTAGTATGGAATAAAATTGAAAAGCAAATGTACTTTTCACTAAAATAATTACTTGCTACTGAGTATAATTGCTTCCTTTTGGTAAAGGACATGCTCATTATACTCGTTTTTATGTGCGTAGCACTGTTTTCTATTTACACAGTGTGCCTATAAAGCCATGTGATGTTTTTGAATAGCATAAAAGCACTTGCTCTTTCAAATGAGTCTAGTCCCATCTTAGGCGGCTAAGTCCAGAGGTTGCAGACTTCTATTGATGCTGAGATTTATCAGTTTGAAACTTTTAAAATTACCTTCTAACCTGAAAATATATGCTTTTAAAGTCACTTAATATTTCATGCATTTATTCACTTATCAACTATATCCTCCATAAATCTAAATATTTGATTATGTTTTTGAGTTTTCCTTTTTAGTAACAATGAAAAATATCTCATAGCCGTGATTGAACATGAAGTTAGAGTGATAAAGCTGGATAATACGACTTTTGGTTTCTAAGGTGTGTGATTTAATTGTAACATAAAAAGATTAATTTTCTTGTGTGACAGGTGAAATAGTACTTTTTAAAAAATCTCAAAAGAGTGACTCTAAATGTGGTTTGACAAATAGCAGCATATTTAGAGTAAATGTATGAATTCCCAGGGAAAATACTTTGAAGTTTCATATTATTCTGATTATGTAAGTTCCACTATGGTTTGTTTAAAAAATCAGTTCCATGACTCTCTAAACAGACATATTTAAAATCGACATAAAATAAAATGTATGTCCCAAAAGCTTCATGTAAGAGTAGGTACTTAAAGGAAACTTATTCTTATGGCCTGAAAACTGGAGGACTCTTTACCTTCTTGTCAATACTGTGGAAAGCTCTTCAGCAAACTGATTTAAGCTGCTCTTGAAAGCAAAGCCACATTTGGAAAGACAGACAAATATTATCATTAATCCTGATGCATTTTTGTATTCCATAGATTTTTTTGTCATAAGACTTAAATCGAGGAAACATATGTCTATTAAGTCATAATTTGTGTTAGAAACAACCATTTTTTTGGACAGATCACTTTCCCCCAATCACATGAAAGACGACATAAAAACCTACAATTACTGCAAAACATGCACATTTTCTTATTAAAACAAAGACAGCACAGATTGCCATCATTAAAATCTATACCTTTTCTATGTAAACAAAGAGGCTTTTTAGAAAATTTCTGAGAAATGTAAGAGGAAAAATATTTACAAAAGTAAATAATACAGTTGAGTTCCTTCTTCCTTTCTCAAATTTTACTCTCTTTCCCTGTCATATGACTCTTTACATTCTTTTTCCCTTTATTTATTCGTTAATCTAGATTTATTTTGCATGCTACATTCTGCCATATGGTCATTTTTCCACACTAAATACAAATAATTTTAAATAGAATTTTTTGTTTGTTACTGTCTTTTAACATGATTTGTTAACACATTCCACTTGAAATTTGGTCAAGGATAAAACAAATTGGTAGATTTTTTATTTGGGTTTTGCTTTTATATTATCGTCAACCCTGAGTCAATATCCTGTTCTTATAGTCAATCATAGATTTGTGATCACTTTCTGAAGGAAAATTTTTAAATAGTTGTGGATAAGTTGGTACTATGTGTGATATTTTTACTAACTTCAGGTTGCACTTTCTACTAAAAGTAGCAAAGTCCTGTAATGACAATTCTTAGGACATGAACACCATGACAAATTTCCTAAAATTTCATGGTGTCCACTGGTCTGAAGGATCCTGGCTGAGCCATGTATAATAGGGGTCAACAGAACAAATGATCAGTGATTTTCCGAGGTGAGCTCCATCCTTTACCAGAAAAAGCTTTTTCTGTGTGTACTTAAAAGAGGCTTATAAGCAGGCTATGGGTGTGCACGTGTGTGTGTGTGTGTATGTGTGTGTGTCTTTTGTACTTATGCTAATATACCAGTAACTAATGAAAAACGTTGCTTTTTATCCATGAAAGAATAATAGAAGGAACTTCTTGTGTCTTAGGAACTCAGCAGAATTACTTGACCCCTCATCACAAGGTATGAAAAGGAGACCAAGATCCCAGAATCTATCCTTCCACACTTGCTTTAGCCCCCTATGATCCATCCTCCGGGTGTCTTACACTGTGTTGTGCAGGCTCCATCCTGACTTCTTCTATTGTCTAGCCAATTTTTATGCAATTTTAAGGTCTATCTTGACATTTTTAACCTGGAAAGTCTTCCCTGACCATCTGAGATCGAGTGCAGGGATGCTCCTTATGCTCCCACAGTACCTTCTAATAGTCCTCACGGTAGCACTGAACAAGTGCATTATAATTTCTCATTTCCAAGTATGAACAGGGACCATGTCTTAATCACTGTTGTATCTCCAGCATTATAATTTCTCATTTCCAAGTATGAACAGGGACCATGTCTTAATCACTGTTGTATCTCCAATTCATTCTATAGTTCTTGGTACATACTTGGTACTTAATGAACACTGTTGAATGATCTCTTACTATAAAGTGTTTTGCCGACCAATTTTACCCTGAGAGTGGTATCTAATCATCCATAGCCTTCCAGCCTCATGTTGATATTTGAAGCTAATTCCTCTGCTGGCAGGTCAGGAATGAATAACACCGAAAGCGAGTTCCTGGAATCTCAAGCTTGTTCATGACCCTGTAGTCTTCGGTGACTGCTCCTTCATGTTGACTCAACTCACCTTGCATCAACATGCAAGGTTCTCGCCCTGATGTAGGATTCTATTTCTGGGGTACTGACCTTAGCTCTCAGCCTGGATTTGTCAATTGCCACTCAGACTTGTCCGCTTTGAAATACTCTCAGATACCACACAGCATAATCAGCTCTTGCTCCAGAACTTGGCTTTGGTCGGGTTTGCATTATCCTTTGTGGACAGGAATTTCACAAATAAACATTTGGTACAGTTTTGTGTCCATGACACAACATGACAACAGTGCTCTTTTAATTTTATTTGTTTAGTTTCTATTTCTGTACTACACTGAACTTTCTTCTCATCATAATCTCTCCCCAATAATATAATATAATTTAATACGTTGAAGGTAAGTATTTCATTTTAATCTCATTGAATTATTAATATTTTAATAAGCAAGACTTAATTACTATGAATACATGCTTCAAACATATAATAGGTATAATTTCTTAATTCGATGTTTTTATTTTCTCATAAAATGAAATGGTCCTCTACTAACTGTCCATATTATTGTGAGATTCCATGTCTTTGCTTGCCCATATTTGCCATTAAAATGAAAATCATCACTCCTGGGTACCTGTGAATGAGTCATAGCAGTTTCCTCCCACCATTCCTTCCCAAGCTAGTCCCTTAGAGAAAGTAAGAGAAGAGCCCCAAATATTTGCCACTTAGCGCATAGCATTACACACTAATAAATAGTAAATCCACTATTTCACTTCATCTTTGGTGGATCCCATTATTTCACCAGTGGTATCAAATGTGAAAGCATCTGAGTTCACATTAAACCCAAGAGAACTAGAAGAATGTTAAGCACAAACATGTGAAAATCATCTGATGAAAATACATTTAATGCATTTACTCTATAATTTATGAAGTTGTTTTTATATACATATAAATAATAATAATATATAATAATTTATATATAAATATATGTAGTATTTGTATATATAAATGCTGAGAGTATATATATATATATAGTTTATTTGCACATCCTAATGGTTTTTTAAAACCAGGCACTACAATTTGTTAAAAATGGAGCTTCAAGTGCTATTCTGACTTACACGCTTCTGAGTAAAAACATTCTGAACTATTATTCTAACACAATTGTCCATAAAAATAACCAAGTTTGAGGGCAAAAATGAATATAGAAAGGAGATAAGGAAAGGGAAGAGAATGAAGTGGTCAATATAAGGTAAAAAGAAGAAATATAGAATATCAAGGCTTACTGGAGTTTAATTGACCTAGGATTATTTTGTGAGGTTGCTCAAGTCTGCATTATTCAAAAAGTATTAAAGACAGAGTATCTGTAACCAAAATATTCTTTTAAATTTCTTTAAACTGGTAATATATTTAAGTAGCATATCTGGGCGTCTTGCATGGACTGGTGTGTCTGATTTAAAGGAAACTGATTTGTAGGGATTAAGAAGGTTTATGGAAGAGCATTTACGTATGACTTCTATTGGGGTTCAGACATATATGGGCATGATTTGCAAACAGTGGGGCAGTATGGCAGAAGCCTGTTTCCAAAGGAAGTTGAACAGCAGGCTAGCCTCCCAGGAGAGAATGCATCCTTAGAAAAGAAGAAATTGCCTTGCTGAATTTGAACAAGTAGGTAAAAAAGATTCAGCTGTTGGAAAGAATTGGAACTCTGAGGGAAAACAGTGTTGCTATTATTTGAATCTATCCTCAGCCCCTACATTATGCCTTTGTTCTGTGTTGGCATACGAGCATAATTTGAACACAATTTTGGTATCCCGGAAAGTCATATCTGCTTCCAATAGCAAATTGTTTTGTCTAGTAGGAACTGTGGAGTAGCAGCAGAGAAAAACAGTTTCTCCTGGGCCTGGCAGGAATTTGGTGGCCATAGTCAGGCACCACAGTGTGAACATCAGAGAGTTAGACTTGTAAATGAGTGTATGGGAGATTCTCTCTGGAAACTCTAAGACGCACTTAAGGGAGCAAAGGTGATCTTCAAGAAGAGAGGTAACTTGAGCCAGGCTAATCTTAATATAGTATGATATTTTCTAACCTGGGAAGGGGTTTAAGTCTCTCCATCTACAAGGTTTCTAGACCCATTAGTTCCTTAATAAAACACTTATTTTAAAATATTATTGGAGTGATATCAGCAAGATGGCAGAATAGGAGTTTTTAGCCATCATCACTGTACAGAACATCAATTTTGACAACCACTCATGGACAAGAGCACCTTTATGGCAGCACAGGAGTACAGTAGAGAAGTTCCAGGACATCACTGGAACAAAAATTTTGAGAATAGATGCATTGACGAAGATAAGAAGAATGGTATCACTTTACCTGTTCCACCCCTCCCCCAAAGAAGCACAGTCCATGCCAAGACAGACCCTTTCAGGCCATGATTTCTCCCAGAGGGAAAAGTGAGAATAGTGAGTGCCCGGTTTCCCCATCTGTGCAAGACATGGCTCACTTTTTTTCTCACCTCATCCAGCATATTCAGAGGATTGGCCCTAAAATACTGAGGGGATCAGCATAGTTAAATGTTTGAGAGAGGCTGAGAACAGAGCAGAGACATGCAGACTCAGATATCAGGGCTTGAAACTCAACAAAAGGCCACTGATTCTAATACTCATTTCATAGACTCCTTCAGGAGGCCTGCCCACAAACCACTTGGAACACCTTGCCTGAGCACCCCAATGCTCTGCACATCTGTTCTTCCCTTTGACCCACTTCCCATGCACACTCCTATGGATGGCAAGTGTGAGCCTTTGCAGACAGCTTGCAAGCATGCTCAGACAGCCAGCTTGACTCTGTAGGATTGAGAGAAGGCACACAAAACTAAAACATTTCAGGGCACCACACTAGGGACAACAAACAGGAGGCTCTTAGCACCCAGCCAGCCTTTGCAAGACTAAGAGAAGGCAGTGTGAGATTGAGAGAAGGCATGCAGTCTTAAGAATTCTTCCCTTAAGGAAAGAAGAGGTGTGGAATTGGTGCATCCATAGAAAATGGTTGAGGGAGCCTCATAATCCTTAGCCAAGATTCTGATTGGGGAAAGTGTTTTTCTCCTGAAGCCAGTCAGTAAAGATTGAGGAGGTATCATCTCTTTCAAAGATGAAGACAGCAAAGCAAGACTTCAAGGAACCTGAAAATCGAGAAACCATGACACCACCAAAGGAACAAAATAATTTCCCGGTAACTGACCCCCAACAAGTAGATAGCTACAAAATTGCCTGATGAAGAATTCAAAATAACTTTCTTAAGCAAGTTCAACAAGATATAATAGAAGACACATATAAAATTCAACAAAATCAGGAAAATAATACATGAACAAAATAGAAAGTTTAACAGAGATAGAAATCATAAAAATATGCAAATTCTAGAGGTGAAGAATACAATTAATGAAATGAAAATGCAATGGAGAGCATTTATATAAGACTCAAGCAGAAGGAAAAAAATCCATGAACTTGGAGACAGGTCATTTGAAATTATCCAGTCAGAGGAAAAACAATGTTTTTAAATTAAAAGAAATGAAGAAATCCTGCAGGATTTATGGGATATCATCAAAAGAATTAATATATGCATTGTGAAGTAGAAGAGAAAAAGAGATAGAGCTTATTTAAGGAAATAATAGCTGAAAACTTCCCAAATCTTGGGAGAGATATGAACATCTATTCATATATAAAGCTCAAAAGTTCACAAACAGTTACAATCCAAAGAGAACTTCAACAAGATACATTACTATCAAACTGTCAAAAATCAAAGACAAGGAGAGAATTGTGAACACAGTAAGAGAAAAAACAGACTCATTACATCCAAGGGATGTCCCATAAGGCTATCAGTAGAATTCTTAGAAGAAATCTTTCAGGCCATGAGAGGTCAGATGATATATTCAAAGTGAGAAAGAATAAAACTACCAACCAAGAATGCTTTACCCTCCAAAGAATCTTTCAGAAATGAAGGAGAAACGAAAACTTCCCCAGACAAACAAAAGCTAAAGGAGTTCATTACCACTAGACTTGTCTGAAAAGAAATACTAAAGGGAATTCTTTAAGCTCAAATGAAGGATGCTAATTAGTGCATAAAAACATAATAAAGTATAAAACTCATTGGTAAAGGTAAGCATATAGTCAAATTCAGAACACTGCAATGGTGGTGTGTAAATCACTTTTAACTCATATAAAGGTTAAAAGACAAAAGAATTAAAAATAATTATAGCTACAATATTTTGTTAAATGTTTATATTGTGTATATGTGTTATACACAATATGAAAGGATGTAAAATGTGACATCAGAAACAAAGGTAGGGAAGAGGTAAAATTGTAGAATTTTGTGTGTAAATTGATATCAACTTAAAATAGACTTTAACTATAAGACGTTTTATATAAGTATCACAGTAATCAAAAAGAAAAAAGCCTATAGCAAATGCACAAATGATAAAAAGAAAAAAATCAAAGCATTTTCTATAGAAAAACCTTAAATCAGAAAGCAAGAAAGGAACAAAAGAAATACAAAATTGCCAGAAAACAATTAAGAAAATGGCAATATTAAGTCCCTTACATATCAATAATTAAACTTGAATGGGTTAAATTTTCCAACCAAAAGACATAGAGTGAACGAACGGATAAAAAACAAGACTCAACTATACATTGCCTGCAAGAGACTCACTTCAGCTTTAAGGACACACATAGATGAACGTGAAGAGATTTAAAAAGATATTCCATGCAAATGGAAACCCAAAGAAAGTAGGAGCAGCTATATTCACACCAGACAAAATAGACTTTGTCAAAAACTGTAACAAGAAACAAAAAAGTTCATTACATAATAATAAGGGGGTCAATTATCAAGAAAACATAACAACTATAAATATAGATGCATGCAACATTGGAGCACCTAAACATATAAAGCAAATATCAAGAGAACTAAAGGGAAAAATAGACAAGAATGCAATAATAATGAGACTTTACCTCACTTTCAACAATGGACACATCATCCAGACAGAAAATCAATACGGCAACATTGGACTTAACTACGTTTTAGACCAAATAGACCTAACAGACATATACAGAACATTCCAGACAATACCAGCAGAAAACACATCCTTCTCAAGCACACACAGATCATTCTCTAGGATAGATCATATGTTAGGCCAAAAACAAGTCTTAACAAATTTAAGAGGATTGAAATCACATGAAGTGTCATTTCTAACCACAGTGTTATGAAACTAGAAATCAATAACAGGAAACAAATTGCAAAATTTATAAATATGTAGAAATTAAAAGACACACTCTTGAACAACCAATAGGTCAAAGAAGAAATCAAAAGAAAAATTTAATAGTATTTTAAGACAAACAAAAATGGAAATGAAATATACCAAAACTTGTGGGATGCAGCAAAAACAGTCCTAAGAGGGAAGTTTATAGCAATAAATGCCTATAGTAAGAAACGGGAAAGATCTCAAATAAACAACCTGACTTTACACTTCAAGGAACTAGAAAAAGAATAAACTAAGCCCAAAGTTAGAAGAAGGAAGAAAATAACAAATATCAGAGAATAAATAAAAGAAATAGAGACTAGATAAACAATAGAAGAGATCAATAAAACCAAAAACTGGGCTTTTGAAAAGATGAGCCCACAGCTAATATCATACTCGATGGTGAAAAGCTGGGAGCTCTTTCTCTAATGTCAGGAACAAAATAAGGATGCCCATTCTTGCCACTTCTATTCAACATAGTAATAGAAGTCCTAACCAGAGAAATTGCACAAGAAAAGGAAATGAAAAGCATCCAAATCACAAAGGAAGAAGTAAAATTGTATCTGTTTGCAAATGATGTAATCTTATATATAGAAAACCACCAAAATACTATTAGAACTAATAGACACATTCAATAAGATTGCAGTATACAACATCAATATGCAAAAATCAGTTGTATTTTTATACACTAACAACAAACTCCTGAAAAAGAAATTTAAAAAAATCTAATTTGCAACAGCATCAAAAATAATGACATTTAGAAATAAATTTAAGCAGGTGAAAGATCTTTACAATGAAAACTATCAAATATTGACCAAAGAAATTGAATAAGACCCAAATAAATGGAAGTATATTCTGTGCTCATGGATTGGAAGAATTAATATTGTTAAAATGCCCATACTATCCAAAGGGATCTACACGTTCAATGCAATCCCTCTCAAAACTCCAATGGTATTTTTCATAGAAATAGAAAAAAAAATCCTAAAATTCATATGGAACCACAAAAGTCCCCCAAGAGCCAAAGCAATCTTGAGCAAGAACAAAGCTGGAGGCCCCACCCTGTCTGATTTCAAAATATACTGTAAAGCTATACTAATCAAAATAGTATAGTGCTGGCATAAAAACAGATACATAGATTATTGGAACAGAACAGAGATCCCAGAAATAAACCCACACATTTACAATCAACTCTGATAAAGTTTCCAAGAATACACAACAGGGAAAGGATAGTCTCTTCAACAAATGGTGTTGGAAAAACTGGATATCTACATGAAGAAGAGTGAAATAGAACCCTTATCTCATACAATATATAAAAATCAACTCAAAATGGATTAGACTTAAATGTAAGGTTTGAAACTGTAAAACTATTAGAAGAAAACCTAGGGAAACAGCTTCTTGACATTAGTCTGGGCAATGATTTTTTTAATATGATCCCAGAAATAAAAGCCACAAAAGCGAAAAAAAGACAAATGGGATTTCATCAATCTAAAAAGCTTCATAGGAAAGGAAACAATTGAAAGAGTGAAGAGACAATCTATGGAATGGGAGAAAATATTTGCAAACCATATATCCAGCAAGGGGTTAACTTTCAAAATAGATAAGGAATTCAAACAACTCAATAGCAAGAAAACGAACAACCTGATTAAAAAATGTGCAAAAACTTAAATAGATATTTCTCAAAAGAAGACATACAAATGGCCTATGGGTATATGAAAAGGTGTTCAGTTTTGCTAATCATGAGGGAAATGCAAATCATGTCACAATGAGGTATCACCTCCACCTGTTAGAATGGCTACTATCAAACAGAAAAGATAAGTGTTGGCCAGGATGTGTGGAAAAGGGAAATCCTGCTATTTGTGACAACATGGATGAACACGGAGGTCATTGTGCTAAGTGAAATAAGCCAGCCACAGAAAGACAAATACTGTATGATCTCACTTATACGTGGAATCTAAAAAAGTCAAACTCATGGAAACAGAGAGTAGAATGGTGGTACAAGGGGCTGGAGGTGAGGGAGTGCTAATGAGGAGATGTTAGTCAAAGGGTATAAACTTTCAATTATAAGATGAATATATTCTAGAGACCTAATGTACATCATGGTGACTGTAGTTAATGATAATGTATTGTGTACTTGAAATTTGCTGACGCTAGACTTTAAGTGTTTTTCCCACACATAGGCACGAAATAGTAACTATATGAGGTGATGGATATGTAATTAGTTTGTTTGTGGTAACCGTTTCATACTGTATATATTTATCAAAACATCACGTTGAACACCTTAAATATATACAATTTGTATTTGTCAATCATACTTCAATGAAGATGGAAAAAATAAAATATTATTACATATCCCATGAAAGATGTTAATTTGTCATCCAGCCTCATTTGAATTCACCTTGAAATCCTCAAAGCAGAATCCAATAGTCATGGATATCCATTCCTTGACTTAAACTAGGCTATAGCTGCAGTCTCCTTTATCAAACATAACTAGGACGCAGGGAATTTAGCAATTGCCAGCTGCATCAGGGTATAAAAACTTAAAGGCATATCATAAGCCTCCCACAGGTGACCAGCTGCAAATGTAAGTAAAGTTATTAATATTTGTTACTATTAAATTTATTATGGGTGTACATCATTCTAAACATTTATGTGTATTAACTCAATCCTCACCACTGCAATTTGACATAGGCTATTATAATCCATAAGGATATAGATAAGGAAACTGAGGCACAAATGATATTAACTCACTCCTAGAAAATGCAGAATGTGGAATTAGAATCCATACAGTCTAGTTCCAAGGGTCACGCTCTTAATCTCTATTTCCTGGCTAAATTTCAAGCCCTTCCACAAATATTATGTGAATTTCCCTACTCTTTCCCTGGAAAGACTATTCAACTTCTGTTATTAACCAGCATCTTCTTTAGAGAAGATAACTTGATATTCAAAGGCTCCAAGATTCTTGACGAGGCAAGGAAGGTATCGTTCCTGATGGGAATGGTCTCTCCATATTTCATATGACGTTTTGAAAAAATTATTTTAATGGAAGATTGCACAGGGAGGTACTTTTGCTTTTTTCATACCCCCTAGTCATTTCACTTTATTTTTAGGGAAAGAAACCACATTTGATCTTCCCTGAAGAGAAAAAATATCCCTGTATTATTAATACAGAAAATATTCCTATGCTATCAATAGTTTCTGAAGTACTCTATGTCAAATGTTTTCATGGTTGGGAAAATCTACCCTCCCTCATATCTACAAACTTTCAGAAACAGGCAGGAATCGTAATGTTTTCTTGTTAGACTCCATAAAGGTTACTTTAGTTAAGTAACTTATAAGTTACAGACACATATTACTGTTGGGGGAAAAGTAATTTGTTGTAATCATTTTTAATTATAGTTATTTTTAATTATCTTTGCTGTATGTGTAAACATTAAAAATACAAACAGTGCTGTTATAGCACAGATGGTTGGTGCTTGTTACCCAGGCTGTCAAGCGTCATTTGAACACCATTGCCTCCTTTTCTCTAATTGTAAGAAAAAGCAATAAAGTTGCTTCTTGGAAACGATTTTCATGTTTGAGAAAACTGCCTGTTACTAAGGATGGGAAAACCAATTTAGGGAAAACTTCACTTTTGCTCTCTCCCTCACAATACTTTTGAACTCCTCTCCATTTGAGACCCCAGTAGTCAACCTAGACACGCCCATGTTCTGTTTTGCTCTAACTCAACAACTAATCAAGAGTCTGGATGGGTAAAAGAAAAAAAGCCGCCTTTTAAAACTTGAATATGTGCACTGAAGTGGCAATATGAAGTGTGCAGATGGCACCAATGTTCCAAATATCTGGTTTTATTCATGTCCACACACGAAAACCAAAATAAAACGAAATAATATTCCAAGATTTTAATCATAGTAGCTCTCTGATGTCAACATATGATTCAAGAAAACAGCTCCAGTTTTTTCAGTTATTAACATGAGAACTATTATATCTGCCACCTGGTGGCCAGCACTGAAGTAGGTTGAATTCCAGTTTGAATGCCCTCAAATAGAAGATGAATTTGCTCTGTGAGCTTAGAGCCAAAAGTCAAAGGCTACATCATAATCCAAATGTTAAATCCCTCAGATCAATGCAAAGAAAAAAACTGCTCTTGGCTCAGCTTGACGCTGCTCAATACATTATATTCCCATTTATTTTTTTTTAACTGTTGTTCAATATTTAATGTTGTCTATGCAGGCATGCTGGACTGCAGCCATAAGAAAAAAAAAAGATCTTGATAATCAGCTTTGCACAGAAAAGAATATTCTTTACAAACATGGACTTGTAACCAAAGGAACAATTCACTTTCCTAAAAAAAAAATAACTTTACTCATAAAGATGAAAATGGACATAAAACATTACAAAGAGTATGGTCCAGTGGCAGTCTCTATCAGCATTTGGAGTATGAATGGGATAATAGCTGTCTACATTGACCCACCAACTTTACTGTTAGTCATTCTGATGATGTGGGATGGCAGAAAGAACCTGCAAGAAAAATAACCATAATATTTATTTCCTAACTTTTTGTATTTCTTTATGTCTTAGGTCATTTATGTACTAATCTATAGAAAGATACACAAAACAGAAGGTATAAATACTTAGGTAATCTCTTCTCATATGCAGATACAAGAGATAGATACTCAGAAGTTGAGGAAGAAAACTCTAAACTCGAAAAAAAAGTTACTTTTTTTTTCTTTTGAGGAAGATTAGCCCCAAACTAACTACTGCCAATCCTCCTCTTTTTGCTGAGGAATACCGGCCCCAGCCAACATCCATGCCCATCTTCCTCTACTCTATACTCGTGACGCCTACCAGAGCGTGACTTTTTGCTAAGAGGTGCCATGTCCTCATGCGGGATCCGAACTGGCGAACGCCGGCTGACCAAGAAGCGGAATGTGTGAACTTTACTGCTGTGCCACCGGGCCAGCCCCAAGTCACATTCTTTTAATCCAAAAATAATTGTTAGTGATGAGTATCGAGATAATCAAAAATCAAATTTTAACTTGTCACTGAAGGTCCAGATGGACAGTCCCAGAGTGCATGTCTGTTTTTATCACAGAAACAACTTACAAAGACTACCCTGCCATTTTATGCCGATTTTATATTCAGTGATGAAATTACCCTTATTTAAACCATAAGACATTGCTGAGAATATGGATGAGTTATAGAGCACTCTCTTCTTAACTTTGAGAATGTGATGAATAGTACAGTCGAGATTAAACCCCATTTACTTTGAATATATCCCACAAGGAAAAAGGAGTTGCGAACAATTTCACATCTGTTATTTAAGTTAGTGTCTATTAAACGAGTCAGAATTTTCAAGTCTGTACTGTAAAAACTTATTTTAATTGTAGGGACAAGTAATTCAGTTATATGCCCAGTGTCAAGCCTTGTAAAGACGCTGAGTCCAATAGATTCTTTAGAAAACAAATAAAGAACCTGAGAAGAAGTCTACAGACTTCTGGACTACAGTCCTTTATAAAACAGCTATACATAAGGCACAATGTAAAGAAATAACAATATTTAAAAGCATCATTGATCTGGTTAATAAAAATAAAAATACAAACCTGAATGGAAGGCAGGAATCCAGAGAGGTAATTCAGTATTGAAGCCAGTTTTGTCCCAAAGACAAAAGTTAAAGTCCAGTGACGATTCCCAAGCACTAGCTAGACCTCCCTTAACACTGGTATGGTCCTAGAACACTGAGATGGCAAACAGCATTATGGGGAATGAGAGGGTGAATTTTCCCCACAGAAGGATACAACAAGGAAATTTTCTTGTCCTAACTTTGGAGCCAACTGGAGGAAAATAAAAATCTCCCCTGAGAATACATTATCACATGTCAACCCTCACAGGAGATTCTAACACCACTTCACACTTTCTAGTATGATTCCAAAATTCCCCTAAGCTCTCTATTTATTGGTCTTATTTTATGATCAGTAGTGCTCCCAGTATCTAGCAGAAGTGAATGCAGATCTTCATGAGAGAAACTCACCTTTCTTTCACTCAGATCCCCGAAATTCTCAAAAAATAAAGTTCCAGAGATAATAGCTAACATTCAAAAAGAGGAAAATATACAAGTCACCATAGCACCTTGAGTGAGATCCAGCAGAAATACAAACAAGATAAAAACTTCCAAATGATCAGATCCATAATATGTTTACTATATACAAAAATATATTAAACATCATAAATTCTGATAACACTTTCTTCTCAGTTGTTTATTCATTTATCCTGTTGTTCTCCTGACCTCTTAGAGTCACTGGTTTGGTATTTATGCATTTGGCTCTCCTTGCTGTCCTTGAAGTCAGTTGAAATACTATTTTCCACTCTACTGTCCTCAGCTAGCCTCACTTCACACTTAAACCCAATCGTTCCCCTGATCGAGAAGAACACGAATTCCAGGTAAAAAATGACTCCTCCATTTTCCCTATGACAGCAAACCTCTCATTATAAAATTAGTCACACAACATCCCTAACCTGCCTTCCAGGCAAGAAGGTCAGATGGCTTTATCATTAAATATTAGCCTAGCTTGTTCAGATCCACTCATTGTAGAGACTGCCTTCACATCTTTGGTTAAATCTAACCAAATCTGAATCCAGACTCCACCATTTATTAGCTATGTCTGGTTAGTCTCGTGACTTTAACTATTATCTATTTACTGATCACTCTCATATTTCTATCTCCTGCCTACAATTCTCTCCTAAACGTTACATTCATATATTCAACTATCTACTTGATATCTCTACATGGATGTCTGATAAACATTTTAAATTGGACATGCCCAAATTTGAACTCCTGATCTTTCATCTAAACTGCTTGTCCTTGAGCCTCCTCAGCACACTTGATGGTATCTCCATCCTTCAGTGGCTCAGCCAAAAACCTTGGAACATGCCTGACTTTCTTTCTGTCATACCTCGCATCCAACTTGTCAGGAATTCCGTGGACTCTATCTTCAAATTATATGCAGAACATGATTAGTGTTGCCTCTTAATATTCACTGTACAGACTAATTCTGTTGGAGCCATTTGCCTCATCTTACTTTTAGTACTTCATTTCTCCAATAGGAAGTTCTGCTCTGAATCTCAGCTTGGAAGGATTGGGGTGAAAGTATGAACTGAAATCACCGAACTTTACCAATCTTCTCCTGCAACAGAAACTGCTACTGCACATATGCTTAGTTTCTTGCTGGAATTCTGATCAGTTAGAAACACTGCAACCCTTTACTTGAGTAGGATGCAAACTTTTTATGACTTATCTGTCATGTGCATCTCCCTTGAGTACCAATGACATCTCAGACTAAATCTGAGTTGACTAGGACACTTTGGGTACTAGATATTTGATCACAGGCTTAAACATCAAATGTCAGCCCTAGAGTTAGGTCAAGACACTGGCCCCATGCCATTTGATCTGACTTCTTCTACTCAACCTCATCTCACTTTCAACCATTTGAATATTTGACTAAGTGTTTTTACAATTCAAATCTAAAACTTAAAGCAACTGAAGCCCAGAGATAGGCAATCCAGGACTCATGCAGTAGCTGAACAGTTGCCATAGAGACATGACCTTTCTGCCTTTATCCTCCAATGTGGAGATGTAGGCCTTCATCTTCATCCTTGTTGTCTTGAGGATGTCAAATCACTTATTCTCCAGACGTCATGGCTACATTCCAGGCATGAAGAAGAAAATAAGGACACAAGGAGTAGTACCTATATCAGCAAAGTGAAAGCTTTCCTAGAAATCCTCATCTTACTTCTCACTGGAACAATGCCATTTATCTTATTCCCACTGCAAGGAAGTCTGGGAAGCAAGTACTTTTAGCTGTTATATTGGCTCTCTGAACATAACCAGGATTCTCTTGGTAAGGAAAAAGGGGCAATGTACATGGGTAGACTGTCAGTTTCTGCCATGTCTAGCAGAGAACTCTGGGTCTGTTTCATAACCTAAAAGAAAGGCCATACAAGTTGAAGAAGTACTAACCAAAAGGTTAAAAAATAGTTCCCCGTTTCCTCTAAGTCTCTCTTAACTTTAACATTACGAAGATAATTGTTCATTGGATCACTCTTCCTTAGAGCCAATTTAACATTGGACTTTTTGTTCACTTTGATTACAAGAAATTGTTCAGCTTGCTTCCAATGTGAATGCCTGGGAGATTAGGGAGTTCTGTTCCAAGACATTTTCCAATTCTTTTAATATTATTCTATCCCAGTCAGCTCCTTTTCCTGGTTCAGAAGTTGAAGAAAAGAAATAGCTAAATTTATTGCTCTAAGAATAGTTATAAACTTACAAATATGGCTGGTTATAGTATAAGGAATACCAGTTAGATATGCTAGTCCTGAGATAACAGTTTACTTCTGTGCAGAATTTCCTCTACTTGTTGACTGCCAGAAAGCCTGTGACCAAATTTCGGATCTGTTCTGATCAAGTTGACAGGACTTCAGCAATATGTATTTTTTTTTTTTGTCAGAACTCCTTTCTTGACTATCACGTGCATAAAATTTATGCTCTTTTGCCATATTATATACATCTTCATAAGCTAAGTCTTCTTCCAAAAAGGTAGAATGAAAATAAAGTATTCCTGTATAAGCAAAGTATTACATAGGCCAAATATTTTATGCACATCATGCATTGTGTTATGAACTCTGAAGGTACACAAGAGAATTAGAACACATGTTATCATTCACATGAATCATAAGCATATACACATGTCCTCCTTCCTCATGTGAAACAGTGAAGTTCAATTTGCAAATATGAAGCCATTAACGAAAGTTAAGTGTAAATTAAGAGTAAACATCTACTAGGAGGTGCCAAATGGGAAATAAGTAAACAGAGAATTTGGAAAAGATGAATATATGGTTATTCTTTGAGGAAAAAGTGAGATATGGTTGAAAGAAGAGGGGAGCCCTTTAGAAAGAGAGAATGAAAGAGTGCAAGACACAGACACAGAAGTGAGCATGTCATGTAGAGAGCCATAAGATTACATGACTGTGTTAAGGGTCCATAAAGATGCGTTAGGCTAATGAGAGCAGCATTTAAAAGGAGTAAAGCGGAGAGCCTTATGTTTGATTCAGCAAGAAAGCGAGAACAACAGCATTCTGGAACAGGAAAGAGATGAGATGAAACAGTGTTTCAGCAAGATTAATTTTGTAAGCACTATGAAGAATGGATTGGCATGAAACTGAATTGAGGGAGAACAGCTATGAGTCTGTTGAAATAATCCATGTGTGAAGTTATGAGGGCCAGGACAAAAATGCTAACTGCTGAAAGGGAAACAAATAAAAAAAGGAAAGAGTCATTATATGAAGCATCAGCAGTCTCCAACTTTAAAAAGAATCCAGCTGAGAACTGGAAGTCAAACTGACTGTGTGGCTGCATTTAATCATGCTTATAATAGTGCATATGTCATTATCTATTTCTACAGATAGGGGGTTTACAAATAATGAACCCCATATCTGCCATTCCTACCAAATCTAAAATAATATCCCAGTTGGTATAATTTGCGCTTTGATGATTTCATGAAAATGACTATTTCTTGATTCTAACTACATTGGTATTATCTGAAATAAATCACTGGTTCTATCAACTCTCTGAAATTTGTCTTGCATTTGGCCTCTTATTTACAAAGTGTTTTGGCTTGTACCATAGACTGATAATAAGCCTAAAAAAGTGCAAGGTATTATGCTACTTTGCTCAAAGGTCGCAGTAATGCATATTTTAAAATGTTACCAGCTATTCATATTTGACATCTCCAACAGCATTATGCTTCCTAGGCCTGATGAATACGGCTGTTTATCAAAATCCATGCTTTCCTCTCTTACTAAAAACCAAATTTGACTACATTTTCCTTCAGTCTGGCTACATGACTGAGTTCTTGCCAATGGACTGTCAGTACACTTGATGTTCATCACTTCTAGGCCTTGTCCATGTAACCGTCCACATCCATTCTTCCATTCTATGAATTTCATACAATTCATTCCGTGAATTTCAATGCCAAGTGACCTTGTAAACCACATGGTGAAATTGTTAGAACCTCAATCAGTGAATAACATTTAACCTTCTCTTGTGCTTAAGCCATTATATATTTTAGTGTCTATTTGTGAGAGTAATTAGCCCACCCTAATATACTAGGTATCAGGTTTTCCTATAAGGCTTATGCGGTTGTAGCATTTATACTCAGATCCTTAGTCCATCTCAAGTTAATTTTTTGTGTATAATGGTAGATTTTGAGGCTTGTTATTTTTTTCCTATGGTTAGCTCATTGTTAACATTCATTTGTTAAAAAAAATCTTTCCCTATTAAGGTGGCTTTATACCTTTGTTTAAAATCGATTAAACATAGATGTATGGGTCCATTTATGGATTATCTATTCTGTTGCATATCTATGCTTATGCCAATACCACACTGTCTTAATCATCATGGCTTAATATTAACTCGAAATAATATAGTGTAAGTTACCCAATCTTGTTCTTTTTCAAAAATTTTGTAGCTAATATAGATCTTGTATATTTCCATAAACATTTTAGAATCAGCTTGTCAATTTCTGCAAAAAAATCTGCTGAGATTTTTTGTCTGAAATTGTGTTGAATTTATATATGAAAAGAATATTGTTTGCAATCCATCATCACGGTATAGCTCTATGTTTGTTTAAACCTTTTTTACATGCTCTCAGAAATGTTTTGAAGTTTTCAGGGAACAGATTTTTCTAATCTTTTGTTACATTTTTTCTTGATTATTAGTTTTTTATGCCATTTTAGATTGAAGTTAATTTTATATTTTAACATTTATGCAATTTTCTGGAAAAAATATTTCTCGTGTATTATTCTTGTAGCCTGGAACCTTGCCCAATTCAGAGGGGAGACATGAGGCTACGGCTTTGAAAGTAGTATTAAATAATTGTAAATATCTATGTATGTATTGTGTATGTATTACATATGCATACATATGTAAGCACATACATAGATACATTTAATAGGTTAAAGATGTTATCTTCTATGTCTAATTTTCTGAGTTTTAATTATATTTTGAATTTTTCAAATGCTTTTTATTATTTAGATGAGCGTTGATTTTTTATCTTCTTTAATCTGTTAATATGGTAAATTACATTGATTTTTCTAATGTTAAACCAGCTTTGCATTCTTGGTAAAAACTCTTCTTGTTTATGTTATAGAGTTAGCCCTCCATATCCCTGGGTTCCACATCCGTGGATTCAACCAAGCACATTGGAAAGACCTACAATGGTTGTGTCTGTATTGAATGTATGCAGACTTCTTTTCCTTGTCACTATTCCCTAAATGATACAGTATAATGAGGTACATAGCATTTACATTGTATTAGGTATTATAAGTAATCCATAGATGATTTAAAGTATACAAGAGGATGTGTATAGGTTATTTGCAAATACTATGCCATTTTAAATACGGGACTTGAGCATCTGCAACTTTTGGTATTGGGCAAGGTCCTGGAATGAATCCCCCACAGACACCGAGGTATGACTGCGTTATGTTTTCACTATATTGTTTGTTTTGATTTGCTAATACAGTTAATTCTCATTATTTGTGGTATTTGTGTTCTATAAAGTCACCACAAACATTGAATTGGTGAATATGGAAGCACTGCATTTTAGGAAGTACAGTAGTAGATTTCTTCAAGCCTCTGGTCACAACATTTACCTCAACCGATGAATATTTAACCTTGTTTTGTGCGTTTTTCTGTTCAAAGATACCTTATTTAATATATTGTTGATTCATTAACACAAAACTCATGAGGAGAAGTACCGTAATTCATGCCTGAACAAAGTGTATCTAACATTGGTTTCTTTCCTGAGGGCACTTCATGTCCTTCTTACAGTCAAGAACACTAGACAGCAATTCAGCGCTACGCTTGGGGCCATTTTAAGCAGCAAAATCGCCAATAAAAAGCACAAAAATGTAAAAGACGTGTCACTAAATGGACTGTGAAAAGGACATTTGTTTAAAATATGAAAGCTCAAACAAGAAGGCAGAGTGCTGCCCTGTTTGACATCAGCTGGGAACATGTGCATCTGGTGACTCAAATTGTTGGTTCCTCTGCGCATATGCATGTCTGCAAATGACCTAGAAAGTACCTTGCGTATTGATTTGGAGTTACCAATAAGTTTTAGCAAGTAGGTGAATTCACAAATATGGAACCTGTGAATAATGAGGGTAGTCTGTAATTTGGCAAGGATTTTTAAAATAATATCTACGAAATGTTCTTTTCTCGTAATACTTCTGACAGGGTTTAGCATGAAGATTAGGCTGATCATCTAAATGATCTGATTTTTCTTTTCTTTTCTTGTTTATTCTGAAAGTATTATTTCTTCCTTATTGACAGAAGTCATCAGTGAAATGATTGGCCCTGGAGCTCTACTTGTTGAAGAGTTTCTTAATACGGTTTCAATGTTTTAAATAGATACAGGACTAACTTCATTTTTTACCTTTTATTTGTTGTGTTAATTCAGCAAATTGTGTTTTTTAAAAAAACTTACCTATTTTTCCTAACTCGTTAATGTAACGGAACCAGGTTTGCTTTTGCCTGCTGCCCAGAAAACCAGACATGGAGACGACGAGATTGCAGCAGAGAGAGGGTCTAATCACAAGGCAGCCAACTGAGGAAGCCAGAGAATGAGTCTCAAATATGCTTCCCTGAAAATAGGGACTCAGGGATATTTATGGGATAGGACGCAAGGTGGTCTGAAATGTGTAGAGAGGTGATTGGAGGTGAGGAGATGTGAGGTAATTGATGATCTGCACAAGCATAGTCAGACTCCATGCCTCTTCATAGGACCCATCTTCACAAAATGGCAGTGTTAGCATAATCTGAGGGTGGAGTTTTTAGCCTCAACATCAAAACGCCTATCAGGGGTCAACCCTGTGGCACAGAGGTTGAGTTCGCATGCTCCGCTTCGGTGGACCAGGTTTCGCTGGTTCAGATCCTGGGTGCAGACATGGCACCACTTAGCACACCATGCTGTGGTAGGTGTCCCACATATAAAGTGGAGGAAGATGGGCATGGATGTTAGCTCAGGGCCAGTCTTCCTCAGCAAAAAGAGAAGGATTGGCAGCATTTAGCTCAGGGCTAATCTTCCTCAACAACAACAACAAAATGCCTGTCAGTCATCTGCAGGAGCCCAGTTGATGAGTTGGTGGTCTAAATGGGCCTGAAGTGGACAAGGGGTTCTAATTCCTGAAGAATAGCTCAAACACCCATTACCATGGTGACCCAGGCTCCAGGGAGATATTATCTATAGGAACCTAGTGGGAGTCAGATAGCCTATTGCCTAAACAGCACAGTTAACGATGGGTGGGTTAAACAGCTAAAAGCTATAATCAGTAATTGCAAAGAGGAAAAGAACCTTTAGTTCCTAGCTACTTAATCATCAATGGCTAACTCTCTGCCAGTTTCATAAAAAAGTATTGGAATAAATTTGTTTGCAGTATCCACTTACTATTCTTGTGATATCTATAGGATCTATAGTAATGTCTTCTCTCTCAATCTTTTTATTATTAGTTTGTGTTTTCAGTCTCTTCTTGATCACTCTTAGCAGTTTGTCCATTTTATTACTGTTTTCAAAGAACCAGCTCTTGAATGTGTTAATGAATGTTTCTTCAATTTCTACTTTATGTTCATAATTATTTTTCTTTCTTTAACTTACTTTAGGCCTAATTTGTACTTCTTTTTCTGTCTTCTTAAGGTAGAAACCGTAATTATTCATTTTACATTGTTTTTTTTCTGATAGTAACATTTATATCATTAACTTTCCCTCTCAGCACTGTTTTAGCTTCATCCCACACATTTTAATATGTCGTGTTTTTATTTTCATTCAGTTTAAAATATTTTCCAATTTCTCTTTTGATTTCTCTTGTAGCATATTTCTTACTTGAAATATTTGAAACATATCCATATATTTTTTGCTGTTGACTTCTGAATTAATACAATTTTGATGAGAAAATATGCTCTGCATTATTTCCGTTCTTTGAAATTTATTTAGATTTGTTATATGGAATTTCTGAACTTGTTTAGTGTATGTTCATTAGGTGAATTTTAATGTATTTTTGAAATCTTCTATATATTCTCTAAATTCATGTCTAGATGAATATAGACTATTCATGTATACTTTGGTTAGTTTTTACATGGTATATTTTTCTCATCCTTTACTTTCAACCTTTGTATGTTCTTATATTGATGGCTTGTCTTTTTTAAGTCACAAATATTGCGTCCTTTTATTTATTAACTTTTTTGTCTGAAAAACGTTGTCTCTATTTGGATAATTGAGTTTATTTAGATTAAGTTTAATTCCATTTCATTGATCTACCAATATTTTTGGTTTTAAATCTCTTTTCTTACTATTTGTTTTCCTTTTGCCTCATTTCTTCTTTGTTCATTTTTTCTCTCTTTCATTATTTCATTTTTTTAACTATTACTCTAGTATTATTTTCTTTAAGTAGTTACCTCGCAACATATATTTTTGTGTACTTTAGACTGAACTTTTATCATTTTCTGGACAATTCAATGTCCTTTTATCCTACTGTTGCAAAGTATTTTAAATCAACATATGTTTTAAAAATCACAAGATATTTACAGACAATAGTATCTAGTTGAGTTTACTCACAAAATTTTGGATTCTGGTGGTCTTCATTCCTTCTTGCATTTCTATGTATTCTAAATATGTAGCATACATTCTAAATGATGTATCTGGCATGATTTTTGTTTTGCCTAAATAACTTTCTTTAGAATTTCTTTTAGTTTGGGCTGGCTGGCAACCAATTATATCAGTTTTTATTTGTACAAGAATATTTTAACCTTTCTATTTTTTTTGTTTTGAAGAAGATTAGCCCTGAGGTAACATTCACTACTAATCCCCCTCGTTTTTTGCTGAGCTAACATCTATGCCCATATTCTTCTATTTCATATGTGGGACACCTGCCACAGCATGGCTTGATAGTGGTGCATAGGTCCACGCCCAAGGTCTGAACTGGCAAACCCCAGACTGCCAAAGCAGAATGAGTGAACTTAACTGCTGCACCACAGGGCGGGCTCCTTACCTTTCATTTTTGAAAATAAAAGCCCAAAGGAAGGTTTTCGTTGGCAGTTGTTTTACCAAAACTTTAAAATTGTAATTTCATTGTATTCTCTTTCTCTTGAAAAATCTGCTCTGATACATCGCTGCTTTCTAAAAAATGTTATGTATGTCTTTCTCTGTTTTTCATTACTTTCTCTTTGCAGTTAGTAGTCATTTTACTATGCTGTGCTTACAATACATTACTTTGCTTGATATCTTTTATCAGTTTGAAATTTTTTTAGTCAATTTCTGTTGAAATTGTTTCTTCCCTATTTCAACATGTCTTTGCCAATAGGACTGAAATTCCATGGTATAATAAACAATGTTTTCATGTTCCATTTAACATTTATCTTCTTTTCAGTATTTTCCAATCTTTTTTCTCCTTTGATTTTTCCTGGATGTTTTAATTGACTCAGCTTCCAGTTCATTATTCATTGTCTTGCTGGGTCAAACCTGTTGTTTAATCTGTTTGCTAAATTTCTTAAGTTCAGTTATTTTATTTTTGCAAAATACAAAGATGCAATTTTATTTCTTTTGTCTACTTTGTATAGATTCAAGATTTCGATGAAATTCTCTTTTTTTAAATTTATTATCTTGAACATATTAATCATGGTGATTTTAAAAACCAATATCTGATTTATTTGTCTCAATTGTCTAGTTTTTCTCTTGTTTTTATTTGGTCCTGTTTTGCTCCATGTCTAATAATTTTTATTGAATGTTAATTATTTTACATAAAAAATGATAAAGCTATGAATATTATTGTAATCCACCACAAATAATTTGTTTCTTGTGGATATCAGGTGACAAACAGAGCATATTGGTACAGTTAAGGTTTGTCCCTGCAAAAGCTGTTTTATTCCTAGGTGTTGTCTTTCTACTCTCTCAACTGGAAAGGTTTCCCAGGGCCACAGTACCTTGGAAAGTCTTGATCTTCAATTTTTGTCTCCACGTCACTGTGAGACTATTTAGCTTTTCCACTTAGCTTTCCACTTTCCACTCTTACTTAGCATTTGTCCTCATGCAATTTGGCTTACTTCTGTTTAGTTCAGAAGCCAGCAAATGCCTTATGAGAAAATTGCATACAGAATGTAGGCAACATTTCATTGTGCTGGTTTTTCCTTTGTTTCTTCTGGTATCTTGATGTCTCAAATCTTAGATACCTTGATGAGCCTAAATTTCAGGTTTTGTCTCCCTAGACCACCGAGACTATTACAAATTCTAGGCCACTAGTTTTTGCTAGGCCTCTATACTCCATGTTGTGATTCAGCAAACGTCCAGAGAGTATAAACCAAGGACAAATGTATGACTGACCTTAATTCATTTTCCTTCCCATTTGAATGATGGTCCTTCAAACCCTGAATGCCCTAAATCTTCTCCATTGCTTCTTGTTTTTACACCTAGGTTTAAAGTGAGTTTTGACAAGAGGTTTGGTCTGATACACACTACTCCATGAGAATTAAAAGTAAGTTATTCCTCTTTTGTCTCGTATCTCTCCACTCTCACTCCCGCCCACACACCCTCACTCTTCTGTGTACTATCATGACCTGTGTCTACTACTGCCATTGCTGAAGGAATGTCACCTCTCTTGATGGGACTATCACATCTTCTAGATAGCTCTACTGCTACTACTAAGTCTGACTGCTGATACACCAGAACTCTCAAGGTGAAACATGACGGGATGGAAGAGAATTTATCTCATCCTTTTCTGAGTCATACTTTGGTAGAGAGATACTTATCCACACTGTCTTATGTACTATCACCTCTTTAAAGAAAGCAGCTTTCTCTCTACTACCCACAGGTATAAACCAATGGGAAGTCCTTGAGCCAAAGTTGCCCAGATGAGTCTCACCTCTCACAGATGTAGGACTTCATTAATACCTTTGCCAACTCAGTCTTTGCTTGTGATTTGCCAGTAAAAAGCATGGCTTTAGTATAAAGGTAGTGGTGGATCCAAAGGGACAGGAGTTGGGGCTTTCAGTCAACTCTGCTTCCTCCATCAGGAGATCTACATGGTGCATTTTCATGACTGCCATAGTCACACAGTACATTGGAGCGGAGAGAAAATCTTGAGAGTCAAGAGTCAAAATTCTCAGTGAATGAGGGAGAGAGAGCAGTACTACCAAGTAACAGGAGATGATAGTGTTGACAGCAATGAGAATAATAAAGGGAAAGTACCACTCTTTGTCATAGAGGTCACAGAGGAGATTAGGATTGACTTCTTTGGATAAAACCCATAGTGGATACAAGTGGTCACATCTCTCTGTCTCAAGAGTTCACATATTATCAGTTTAACGGTGTTATACCATTTTGTCAAGAATTATCCATCTCGTGACTTTTTTGTCACTTCTAGAAAAATCAACATTTTGCATTCTTTCATTACATTTTTCCAATTTTTTTATTGTGATAAAATACACATAACATAAAATTTACCATCTTAACCATGTCTAAGTGTACAAATCAGTTGTATCAAATATATTCATAATATTATCCAATCATTACCACCATCCATCTCCAAAATTCTTTTTGTCTTGCAAAATTTAGACTCTATACCTAGTAAACAATAACTCGTCATTTCCCCCTTCCCCTGCCCTGGCAGTCAGCATTCTACTTCCTATCTCTATGATTTTGACTACTCTAGGTACCTCATATAAGTGAAGCCATACAATACTTGTCTTTTTGTGATTGACTTATTTCACTTAGCATAGTGTCCTCAAGTTTCATCCATGATGTTGCACATGTCAAAATTTCCTTCATTTTTAAGGCTGAATAATATTCCGTTATATGTATGTACCACATTTTGATTATCCCTTCATCTGCAGATGGAGCATTGGGTTTCTTCCATGTTTTTGCTGTTGTGAATAATGCCGCTATGAACATGGATATCCAAATAGCTCTTCAAGACCCTGATTTCAATTCTTTGGGGTATATATCCAGAAGTGGAAATGCTGGATCATATAATAATTTTATTTTTAATTTTTTAGAAACTGCCATCCTGTTCTCCACAGTGGCTATACAATTTTATATTCCCATCAACAGCGCACAAGTGTTTCATTTGCTCCACATTCTCCCCAACACTTGTTATTTCCTGATTTTTGATAGTAGCCATCTTAATGGGTATGAGGTGTTATCCCATTGTGATTTTGATTTTATTAATGATTAATAATATTGATTATTATCATATTAATAATATGATTAATAATATTGAGCATGCTTATTTGTCATTTGTATATCTTCCTTGGAGAAATGTCTATTCACGTCTTTTCCCCATTTTTGAATCCGTTGTTTATTTTACTATTGTTGAGTTTTATGATTTCTCTGTATATTCTGGATATTAATTCCTTACTATATATAAATGATATTCAATTTTTCTCCCATCTGTGGGTTGCCTTTTTAATCAGTTGATATTGTCTTTTAATGTAAAAAAATTTTTAAATTTTCATGAAGGCTAATATATATTTTTCTTTTGTTGTCTCTCCTTTTGATGTCATATCTAAAAAATCATCGTCAAATCCAACATCATGAAATTTTTGCCCTAGGTTTTCTTCATAGAGTTTTATGACTTATGTTTAGACCTTTGATACCTTTTGAGTTAATTTTTGTATATGGTATTAGTTACAGATCCAAATTTATTTTTTTGAATGTGGATATCCAGTTTTCCCAGCATCATTTGTTCAAAAGACTGTCCTTTACCCATTGAATGGTCTTGGCAAAAACCACTTGACCATATATGCCAGGGTTTATTTCTGGAATCTGTATTCTATTTTATTAGTCTATAGGTCTGTCATTATGCCAGTACCAAACTGTTTTGAATGCCGTAGCTTTGTAATAAGTTTTGAAATCAGGAAATGTGAGTCCTGCAAATTTGTTCTTCTTTTTCAAGATTGTTTTGGTTATTCAGGTCCCTTGAGATTTTGTATGTATTTTAGGATGTCTTCCTATTTCTGAAAAAACATCATTGAGGTTTTGATGGGATTGCATTGACTCCATGAACACTTTGGATATTATTAACACATTAACATTATTAAGTCTTTCAATCCGTAAACACAAGATGATTCCCATTTATTTATGTCTTCTTTAGTTTCTTTCATCAATGTTTTGTCATTTTCATTATACAAGTGTTTCACCTCCTTGGTTAATTCCTAAGTATTTTATTCTTTTTGAAGCTATTGTAAAGAAAATTGTTTTTTGTAATTTGTTTTTCATATTGTTCATCATTTGCATATAGCAATGCAATAAATTTTGTGGTTTATAATATCTTGCAACTTTTCTGAACTCATTTATTAGCTCTAACAGTTTTTTGTGGGGTTTTTTTGCAGTCTTTAGGGTTTTCTACATATAGAATCATGTCATCTGCAAATCAAGATAATTTTATTTCGACCTTTCCAATTTGGATACTTTTACTTTCTTTTTCTTGACTAATTGCTCTGGCTAGAACTTCCAGTACTATGTTGAATGGAAGTTGTAAAAGTGGAAATACTTGCCTTGTTCCTGATATTAGAGAAAAAGCTTTCAGTCTTTCACCAATGAGTATGATATTTGCTGTGAATTTTTCATGTATCACCTTTAGTATGCTGAGAAAATTCCCTTCTATTCCTAATTTGAATGTTTTTATCATAAAAGGTGTTGAATTTTGTCAAACGCTTTTTCTTGCAATTGAGATGATCATGTGAGTTTTTTTTTTTGTCTTCACTCTGTTAATGTAGTGTGTTGTGCTGATTTATTTTTGTATGTTGAACAAAATCCTTACATTCCATGAATAAATACCACTTGGTTATAGTGTATAATCCTTTTAAAATTCTGCTAAATTCAATTTGTGATTACTTTGTAGAGGATTTTTGCATCAAGGTTTGTAAGGGATATTAGCCTATAATTTTCTTTTCTTATAAAGATTTGTCATTACTGATTTGATCCCCTTACTAATTATAGATCTATTCAAGTTTCCCATTTATTTATAATATAGTCTTGGTAGATTTTGTGTTTCTAGGAATTTTTACATTTCATCTAGGTTATTCAATTTGTTGATGTATAAGTGTTTATAGTACTGTTGTAAAATCCCTTTAATTTCTGTGGAATCAGTAGTAATGTCCCACATGCCCTATTTCTCACATCTTAGTTTGCTAATCTTTGTCATGCCTGAAAGTTATGTCATTACAGAAAAAGTCTGTGGTAACATAGTAATGCCTGTGATTGCCCGAATAAAAATAGGATATCTAACCATGGGATTCAATTTTATCAAATTCAATTGTTCGCAGAAACATTGTGCATTCTTTAAAATCAGCTTAGCCAGTAATAAAAGTAGAAACTTGATCTACCATCTACTATATTTTGATTCTAAACTAAACCACATCTTATTTACAATTTTAATATTTCTAAAATTAAGAAGAATCTTACTATCACCCTGGCTACTCTGGGTTTTTTTTGTGGTTGTTTACATTCAAATCACTCCAAAATTAGCACAAATCTTTATCTTTTTTTCAGCTTTATTAAGATGTAGTTGACATACAACATTTTTTAAGACTAAGGTCTACAATGTAACGTTTTTATTTTTTTTCTATTGAGTTATCTGAGTTCTTTATATATTTGGGATATTAACCTTTTATCAGATGTATGATTTGTAAATATTTTCTCCAATTCATTAACTTGCCTTTTCACTTTGTTGATGGTTTCCTTTGCTTTGCAGAAGCTTTTAGTTTGATGTAGTTCCATTTTTTTAGTTTTGCTTTTTTTATTTGTGCCTTTTGTGACATATCCATAAAAAATTGCCAAGACAGACGTCATGGAGATTTTCCCCAGTGTTTTCTTTCAGGAGTTTCATGATTTCTGTCTGGTGTTACACTTAAATCTTTAATCCACTTGAGTTAATTTTAGTGAGTGATGTAAGAGACGAGTCCAGTTTCATTCTTTGCCTGTGAACATCCAATTTTCCCAGCACCATTTATTGAAGAGACTATTTTTTCTCTGTTGAGTATTCTTGACTTCCTTGTCAAAATTAGTGGACCATATATGCATGAGTTCATTTCTGGGCTTTCCATTCTCTTTCATTTGCTTATGGATCCTTCTTTTTTTTTTTTGTTTTTTGTGAGGAAGACTGACCCTGAGCTAACATCTGTTGCCAATGTTCCTCTTTTTGCTTGAGGAAGATTGTCACTGGGCTAACATCTGTTCCAATCTTCCTCTATTTTATGTGGCATGCTACCACAGCATGGCTTGACAATCAGTGCTAGGTCTGTGCCTAGGATCCAAACCTGTGAACCCTGGGCTACACAGCAGAGCATGCAAACTTAATCACTACCCCACTGGGCTGACCTCTATGTATCTGTTTTTATGACAGTACCATACTGTTTTGATTACTATAGCTTTGTAATATAGTTTGAAATCAGGAAATGTGATGCTTCAACTTTTGCTCTTCTTTCTCAGGGTTGTTTTGACTATGCGGTGTCTTTCGGGGTACCATGCAAATTTTGGATTTTTTTTCTACATGTGTGAAAATTTCTGTTGGAATCTTGATGGGAATTGCATTGAATCTATAGATTACTTTGAGCAATATGGACATTTTTACAGTATTATCACAGCCCATTAATGTGATATTTTTCTACTTGTCTGTGTCTCCTTCAATTTCTTTCATCAAAGTCTTATAGGTTTCAGTGTATAGATCTTTTACCTCCTTGGTTACATTTATTCCTAAGTATTTTATTGCTTATGATGCTATTGTTAATGGGATTGTTTTCTTTGTTTCTTTTTCAGGGGATTCATTTTTATTATATAGAAACACAACTGATTTTCCTTTTCTTTTTTTCTTTCTTTCTTTCTTTTTTTTTTTTTTGTTGCTGAGGAAGATGATTAGCCCTGAGCTAACATCTGTCCCAATCCTCCTCCACTTTATATATGGGTCATCACCACAGCATGGCTGATGAGTGGTGCCGGTCTGCGCCTGGAATCTGAACTTGCAAACTTGGGCCACCAAAGTGGAAGATGCAGAACTCAACCACTATGCCGTGGGCCAGCCCCACACAACTGATTTTTGTATGTTTATTTTGAATCCTGCAACTTTACTGAATTTGTTTATTAGTTCTAAATTTTTGGTGGAGTCTTTAGGATTTTCTATATATAATATGAAGTCATCTGCAAATAGAGACAATTTTAATTCTTCCTTTTTGATTTAGATGTATATTATTTCTTTTTATTGCCTGACTGCTCAGGCTAGGACTTTCGATACTATTTTGAATAGGAGTGGTGAGAGTATGCACACTGTCTTGTTCCCAATCTTAGAGGAAAAGCTTTCAACTTTCCTCATTGAGTATGATATTAGCTGTGGGCTTTTCTTATATGTCTTTTATTACCTTGAAGTATCTTCCTTCTATACTCAATTTTTTGAGAGTTTTTATCATGAAAGAATGTTGAATTTGTCAAATGTTTTTTATGCATCTATTTAGATAATCATATGATTTTTGTCCTTTATTTTACTGATGTGGTGTATAACAGTTATTGATTTGCACATGTTGAATTGTCCTTGCTTCTCAGGGTTGAATCCCACTTTATCATGGTATATGATCTTTTTAATGTGCTGTTGAGTTTGGTTTGCTAGTATTTGTTGAGAGTTTTTATGATCATTTGGGGTATTGGCCTGTGGTTTTCTTTTCTTGCAATGTCCTTATCTGGCTTTGGTATGAGGGTAATGCTGACCTTTTCTATTTCTTCATGATTCAGTCTTGGTAGGCAATATTATTCTAGGAATTTATCCATTTCTTCTAGGTTATCCAATTTATTGCTGCATAATTGTTATAGTAGTCTCTTAGGATCCTTTGTATTTCTGTAGTATCACTTGTATTGTCTCTGTGCCCTGATGTTGGCCACCACCACAGGTTGAGCTTTGTGAGCAGGTAGGCCATTGACTGTGCTCACATATTGGGCTAGGTCAATGGCTGGGATTTTTGATGGGAAGGAACCTCTATCTGTATCCCACAGTTGGATGGGTCTAGAGACTGTGCTTCACAGTTGGATGGGGTCACTGTGCAATCTCCCTTGTGGAGTGAAACCACAGGCTATGCGCCATGAGTGGATGGAGTCACTGGCTGGGCCTTCTGCCTGGGCAAGTCTGCAAGCCACATTCAGCATTTAGCAAGACCATAGGCTAGGGTCTGCTATTGGGGTGGGGCTGTAAGCTGGGCTCTTTGGCTGCCTGGATTCTCTGGTCAGGCTTCCTGGTGGGTTGGGACTGGAAGCTGTGCTCAGCAGGTGGGTGCAACTGTGAATTTGCTTCCCTGCCTTGGCAGGGCCATAGAGTAGTCTCCATGACTGGCAAGGCTCTTTGGCTGGGTATGCCTAGTCAAGCAGAACTGCCCAACAAGTCCCCTGGAGAGACAGGGCCACCAGCTTGGCTCTGCAGATGGGCAGAGCTTCTGCCTGGGATCTCCGCTGGGGTATAGCTGTGAGGAGGAATACTGTCTGCCAAGATCTGAGCACAGGTTGCTGTGAGCCCTGCTCCCTTTCTCTGTTTCTATCTGATCCTCAGTAGCCAAAGCCCACAGACTTACTCAGTGATCCCTGTGAGGCGAGATCCATGTGGATCTTCTGGGAAGCACCTCACAATGGTGGGGGAGTTGAATGTCCACCTCAGGCTCTTTTTTCCCCGTTGGATAAACCATAGGCCCAGGGGGGTCCCCTCGGTGTGGCATTGTGCTGGGCTGAGGCAGGGGTGATGCAATCAGAGAGTGGCCACTCTTCTTACCCTGCTTTGTGGTCCTTCTTGGTCTCTGTGATCCAAGGGGTGCTTCAGCCTCACTCCGGGTTCTGAGATTTTCACAATGGTGTCTTGTCTATGAATAGTTGCTAGTGTCTTATGAAGAGGACTGAACAGAACCACATGTGTCACTATCTTGATGACATCACTCTGAAATTGGGATGAATCTTAGCACTGACTATCTTAGATTCACTCACTCTGTACTCTTTGATGTTATTTTTCAATTGTCTGAGAATTCAGGCAAAGAAAAATATGATATTCATTGGCTCTTAGCCACATTCCAAACTAAAGGAAATTAATTTATCTTTACTTCAACGTCCTCATGCATAAACTAAAATTTATTACCAAGTTCCAGGTACAATATTATATGTTCTACATATTTTGACTAATGTGATCTTTCATAGAATTGCTGTGCAGAAACTAAACTGTGAGGAATTTAAACAACTCATCTGAGGTCCCATAGCTACTAAGTAGAAAAGCGAGCATTTAAATCCAAGCTGCTAGAACCTGAATTCTTAACCAGGACACTCTATCTCACTTGCTTACCATAAAGATTAAATAAAATAATTTATGCAAAGCATTTAACACAGTACTCAGTACATAGTAGGTGTTTACTATAAAAGATATGATGTTTATTTTTGTTATCAGTACTTTTATAATCTAAGTTTATCAGAAGACTCCCGCGTGAAAATGAAAGAGAAAATATTTTGCAGTAAGAGAAAGCTAAATCTAAATTCCACCTTTGCAATTAATCACACTGTAATGTTCAACAAGTTAAGTTTTCTGTTTCTCAGTTTCTTCTGCTGTAAAATAAGGGTAATAATATGAGCTTCATAGAGTTTTTATAAAGATGCTCATTCATTTGGCAAATGTTTACAAACTTCTATTATGTCACACACACTGTCCTAGGCACTGGGAACATAGCATAAATTACACTCTAGTAATATAGAGTGAAACAGACAGAAATCTGTTTCTCAACATTCCAGTGAGGATAACAGACAACATACAATAAACACTCAGATTTGCATTTTAAAAAATTGAAATGTTAAATCCTCCTTTCTAATGTAATGAGTCTTAGATCTCCTATTCTGTTGAAATTTTGCAGAAAATTGTCAATTTACAGAAGCGATGTACTCTTTTTTGATCTGATTTTTAGTTCTATAACTTCTAGCTTTTAGACAAGGAAATAGTACTGTATATAATCTTTACCAAGTGAGGTTACTTACTGATTTCTTTATTTTCCTTCTTATTTCTCAAAGGGTTTATAGCTCTTATTCTGTATTTAGTCATATTTGTAAACCTGCTTAATAATACATATTCCTTCCTCAATTAACTATCCAACAGAAATCTCCACTGACCTATGATTTGCTATGAGAACTTTTGTGACGGATGTAATGGTCTTGAATATGTATTCAAGTACTACCAAGTACTTGATGTGAAATTTGTTCCAGCTATCTGGTAAATTCTCATAGGTGCTCTGATAATTCATATTATAGCTAATTAGATATTCTCTGAGTGGTGTTACTTCAAGTTGAAAATATGCCAGCCTCATTAGCATCATCACTGACAAACTTCTCAATTAAGTTGCTGATTCCAGCAATGATACAGTTTATGGGTGCTCAAGAAGTAAAATTTGTAAACCTTTTCCTTCCACTATGTTTTAAGTTTTGCTCTAAGTATTATAGACTCCAGTGGGTATACATGTTTTTAAAAATCATGAAATTATTTAGTCCCAAAAGTGTTCTTAGGCGGTCCTCTAACCTCACCCTCATTTTTTGCCTTTCAACGATGAAGCTCCTTGCAAAGTCACCTGGGAAATAACAGACTCCAAGATGTGATTTTAGTTCAAGATGTGATTTAGTGTCGTTCCTCTATACACTTTATGTACCCTGTTCCTTTAGGGAGATCTACCTCTTTCTTCTCATTCTTCTTATTTCTGTTCTCACTTTTTTACTCGCTCTTTGTTCCTTCTATGTAATTTTAGTTCCATCTTACGCCCCCAAAGTTCTTTTCCTCTTCCCTTGTTTTCTTTGGTCATCCATTACATTTATTCATAGCCCCATGTTCATTGTGCGACAAATAAATTGCAAGATTATCAAGAAGCAAATTGGTTCCATATATATGAGTTATCAAAGTAGCATAAAACAGCACTGTATTTTTACAGACAGTTAACAATCAAACCAAAGACACTGAATACTTATGAAATTAGCTAGAAAGCAGGAAGACCATAAGTTAACTAAAGGTGTAGGAAAACATCTCATAGACAAAGGAAAGAAGACAAAATAAAGAATTTTAGCTGTCAGCTACTATATTAGGCACTTTGCAAATATTATTTAATCAAATCTTTTTGTAGCACTCTCAAGTAGTCATTATTGAAGAAAATTAATCTCAGAAAATTCTGTAATATATTACCTAATATCATGCAACTACTTATCAGAGCTGGGAATCAAATTCAGGTCTCTCTCCAAAAATCCCTGTTATTTTTAGTTCACTGCACTTTCCATGGTAGCCCCTAATCACTTCCATAGAGGAAAATCTGGTGAAGTTGCTTATTTGGCTAATTATAATGCCTAAAACATTTTCAATGAAGCTGAAGAGAGTAAAATCAAGTCAGCCAAATCAAGGTGATCATTTTTTTCTTTTGATTTTGGTACATTGGCTTCTTATCTAATTGGCTAGTGTTTGGAACTGATTGGCAGGTGTAATAAAACTCATTAAATCAACTCTTGTTAAAACAGAAATGATTGCTATCTAAATAAGGTATCAAGCTTAAGGATTTTCATATGCATTAAAATTTACTCAATCCCTGGGGATGTAAGTCAACTTTGCATATAAAGGAGTCCACTCAAAAATATTGCACATGTCCATGATGGAAATTTCCAATTATTAGGCTCTGACACACTTTTATATGATCATTTATTCTAAGATATATAACAAATAATGCATTGATAATGAGAATTCTGAAGACTGCATATGATTTTTTTTAAGTAACAACTTAGAGAGGACTAAAGACTATGCCTGTGACAGAGTCATTTGCTTTCATATGCATTAGTGAATATTGAGAGACAATTCTTTATTGGTCTCCTGTGTTCCTGCAAGAGCAGAGACACTGACTGCCCTTTGTTCTGGACTATCTTTTCAAGTGTAATTGTATATTGAACAGCCATGGAAGATTGCAATAGCACTTCTCTCTGGAGTAAAGGACAAGTTGGCTGATAGCCTCAAGAATAGGATTAGTTAGAGGGGCCAGCCCAATGGCGCAGCAGTGAAATTCCAACGTTCTGCTTCGGCAACCTGGGGTTTGCTGGTTCGGATCCTAGGTCCAGATCTATGCATCACTTGTCAAGCCATTCTGTAGCAGGCTTCCCACATATAAAGTAGAGGAAGATGGGCATGGATGTTAGCTCAGGTCTAGTTTTCCTCAGCAAAAAAGAGGAGGATTGGCAGCAGATGTTAGCTCAGGGCTAATCTTCCGAAAGAAAGAAAAGGAAGGAAGGAAGGAAGGAAGAAATAGGATTAGTGTCTCCTTCTGGAGCAATAGGCAAGCATGTTCACTGTCCTGTATAAAGGATTCAGGTTCTCTGAAAACAGAGTCTCTCTCTTGAACCTCATTTGTGAGTGCTAGCCCTCCTCATGTTGCCCTGTGGGAATTAGGGGTCAGGGAACCAGTGTGAAAATATGGTCGCCTGGCTATTGCTTTTACTGTGAGTAGTAAGCTGTCCTCTGTCTCTGACCCAGAACACTTGTGTCTTTTGCCAACCTCCATGAAACATGTCTGTGACAGACTAACATGTTAGCTTGCAAGTAGGGTAAACATTTGCCACTTCACAGTTCTAGACAGTGAATAGAAAATTTGTTCCTAAAATTACTTTTGGAAAATAAGCAGGCACTTGCCAGAGGAAGAAATTTGGAGAAAAGATAATCTTAAAATTTTTTCATAGAATGGCTTAGGTTTAGATCTCTGTGATCCTGGACTAGTTATTTCAACTTACTTGGTCTGAAGGTTAAAATAAAAGTGATTTATTATTTAACATGCTATCATTTGTATTTATTTCTCCAAATAAGTCTGAATTTCTTTTAAAAGATATTCCTTTAATGTATTTCCTTTTACCAATTTTTAATAGTTTAATCAATCTACCAAAGACTCTATATTTCATATCCAGTAGGAGAAGAAATAAAAATTCAGATATTGTCAAAATTAGTAATGTGAATCAATATTATCATTACAAAACAATAAATTAGAGGGCTGGCCCTGTGGCTAAATTCACACACTCTGCTTTGGTGGCCCATGGGTTCGCCAGTTCAGATCCTGGGTGCGGACCTAGCGCCACTCATCAAGTCATGCTGAGCTGGCATCCCACATAGTAGAAGTAGTAGGACCTACAACTAGGAGATACAACTACATACTGGAGGGCTTTGGAGAGAAGAGGAAGAAAAATAAAAAAGAAGATTGGCAACAGATGTTAGCTCAGGGCCAATCTTAAAAAAAATTAAACTCCTTGTTTGAAAATATTATCACCATTTTATATTTCACAATTCAATTCAATTTCTATGTATTTGAATTCTCTATTTTTTCTCAGTTTTTTTAAAAATTTGATTTATTTATTTATAAAAATATGTCATTATGTGTTCAATTTTAAGGAGAAATATCTTGGGAAATCAGATATGCAATGGAATATAGTCGGCCTGTAAAATAATTATGATAAAAATTAAAATTTGCATTATTTAAAAGTAATATTACCATGAACCTGAATCAAATAGTTAATCTGATCATCTAGAATGTCAAATTGAGTAGCAACAAATGTGTTTTCTCTGTTTAGATCACTACCATACGATGTTAATTGAGTTGTGGTGGGTCATCTTTGTGTACTCTCAAATAGATTTCTTAGTTGTCTAGAGAAAATTTGACCCTTTTCTCAGAGAAAAAGCTTGATAAAATTAGAAAATTACAGATTTAAATATTCAACACCAAGAACAGCAGGTAATTTCTACTCAAAATTATCTCCTCTCATGTAGACATTTGACATAGCCACATACTTATGTGGAACATTTAATCATCTTCTTTACCTAGTCTCTGTAGTATTTGTCTGTAGAATGTTCTATGATGCTAACTATATAACATAAGACACTAGTGAGTATGAGAGAAACCTTAGAAAGTGTGAATATCACTTTCATAGATTTCCTCAAATTCTTTCTTTGGTGCCTGCTACTAAACCCACTCAAACAGCACCCTGATAAATGGTGCATCCACTTAATTAGAATAATTGCCAAGGAGAAGAATCAGTGTAGTTCATTTCAATGACTCCAAACAATGGATAAATTGCACACAGAGTCCATTTATATAGCACCCCTGATGTTGTCTGTAGGCCTAAAATAGGTGTGAATTGGTATTTGCCAGCACGAACGCCCTGCTGTGTAACCTTTTTTTGGCACCATGCTCCTTTCCAGTTCAACTACACCTGCTAAATTAGCTTATCTTACTTCAGATGAGAAAGATAAAGTCCTTGAAGATCCGATTCCTCAGTGACATGGCCACATGAGAAATACATCACTAATATAAGCAAGAAGTAAGTATTTTGAGTAAGAGTAATCAAGTAATTAGATGCTGAAGGAGAGAAATGAAATACAGTCAATATAAATATTTTTTAAATCTCAAAACACAGTATCAGAATAATGCTCAGCCTTCAAATAAGAAAAAGACACCAGGGCACTAGCATCCCAATGTATCCATCTCCTGAAAATTATATTAGAAGCTTGGAATAATTTTTCAGAAGAGGAGCTAGGTGGCAAAATATCTCTAATTTCTGGTGTATATGTTGTTATATATATGGCTATGACCTTTTGATAATCAAGACGAGTGATTAATTAACACTTTTATTTTTTCAGAATCTGTGCTAATTAAGCATATTCTACTATATTTTTCTCAGTTTCTTTTAAAACTAAATCCATATGCAAAATGTCTCTGTCTTCCTACATGTTTGTTTATTTATCTTGTGAATCTGTTTGCTGAAATCTGTTCATGAAAGAGGCTGAGACTGGAGATCTATGAGTAGGAGTGAGGAGAATTAGGACTAATTTCCCCTGGAGTCCCTGATACATTTTCTCACCATAAACTTTGGCGCTCTCCAGAATCATGGACTTCATGAAACTCTAGAATAAAAGGGTAGGTGGCATGCTAGATATCATTTTATACAAAGTCTTCATTTTATAGATGAGGAATTTAAATCCTGCAGACTTAAGTTTGCTTCAAGTTCTGTCAGCTAGTTAGTGGCTGAGCCAGGCTTGTTGGGTCCTTTTCCAAGAGCCTTCACATTCTACTCTATCTCCAAATGACAGTTGCTATTTTATCAAACATCAAGTAGATAATGGACGTTGAAGAGTGTAAACTGTTTACATATTTATTGATCTACTGTACTGTTTCTACATGCTTTTGCATTCTAAGTACTTATTTATACAATCATTTTCTCCCCATTTATGCATTCTGTCAGCAAAATGTCTAAGTTCTTGCTGTATTTCAGGCACAGCGATGGGGCCCAGAGATCTGACAATTGGCTATGTCCCTGTCTTCACAGATTTCACAGGCAGGAGATTGGTTCTAATATGTGGGAGATGATACACTTAATTACTGCTCTTTATGACTCTGCTACATAATAGGCTTTGTATAACATCTCATTTAATCTTCACTGCAATCTCAGAAAACAGATATAATTGACTACATTATGTAGATGAGAAAAATGAGATTAAAGCCTTCTCAGCCAATAAATGGTAGAGGCAGCTTGCCGATCTGTCTGACCTCATACTCCAAATTCTTCCTCTTTCCCATGCCATCTCCCATTGGGATTGTTAAAAAAAAGTGAAATTTAATATGTATCTACCTCATAGCTTTGTTTATCATAGGAAAATTTGGCTCTGGAAAATGCATACACTCATGCTGTGAAAAGCTAGCCTTGTTCACTCAGGAGTGGGAGCGCCCTGCCCTATCAGTACGGCCATGGTTTAGCTCAGGACATCAAGCTGAAAGAAAAGAAACTGAAGCATTCGTTTCTACTCTAATTAATAAACTCAACTTGAGTATGCTCTCCTCTCAAAACTTTCCTTTCCAATTTTTAAGTTAAAAAGAAACCTCTGAAAAAAAAAGTTTTAACGTCACATTTGTTCAGCATTTCATGTGGACGTCATGGTCATTTCTTGAACAAGTAGCACCTGAAATAAACCACACATCATCATCACTACTATTGCTGAGGAGAAAATCTATGCGGGTGAACCAGAGAAGCAACACTGAAAAGAAATAGACAACCAAAGGGCAACATGCAGATTTGAGCAGAAAAAGTAGACCCAGTTATACGTGAAGGACCCAGTTTCATATATATGAACATCAAACAAATGGGACAGCAAATGACAGTCTCAAGAAGTCACTGCATATCGCCTAGAACTGGAACAGAGTGGAGAGCTATGGGGTAAGAACCTGAGAATCGGGACCAAATCAACACTTCTGATCAACACTTTGAATGTAAACATGAAAACAATATTACAGGTTTTAATCTTACAATCTAATTAACGAAACAAATATTTTATGAGTATTACATTGCAAGTGCCATGCCCAGCTCAAAATTTCCATCCATGGAACACATCCCAAGAAATTAAAATTATTTATATATTTAAAATATTGACATAAAAGTACACTCTATTGCCCTACAACATTTTAATTATGATGGCTTAATTGTATATTGTACTTTTGCTTCACAAAAATCTATCTATAGTCTTTAAAACTTGAAACAAAACCCAAAATGTATTAGGATTAAACAGAATACTTTTTGAAAAATATCTAATGTAGTGGTATCATTTTTGAACAGATGGCAAATCTTAACTTTTATTTTTGCAATGCACATATTGTTAACACTTGACCTGATATGTTCCCTTTGGATAATGATCATAACATGATAAAGTGAAGAAAAAACAACTAAAACTGTTATCCTGTTAGCAACTAAGATTAATTTGATATAGCAAAGCATTTCTAAATAAACTGGAAAAAGATGAGATATTTTGTATATCTATTTTAGGAACATAAAGTAGTCATTACAGAGGATAGTGACAAGCAGGTATGTTGCAAATTTCAGATTAATTAAAATGCTGTTTAACAAGCCCTATTAGAATGCAAACGTTTTTCATGATTGCTGTCACAAGCTGGGTTTCAGTTTTGTTTGCTGGGTTTCCTATCCATTTAAGCCTTTCTATTCTCCCATCCCAGCCTCCATTCCTTTGCATTGAAGTGAACCCAAGCACAGCAACATTAGCCTAATGCATGTGAACAATGAGGTGAAGAAAAAAAGACTGAAGAAGTAAGTCTAATTACTCTAGTTTCATAGAATAAGCTTTTAAGGCTAAGTTCACACCAGGGCAATTACCCACCTAATTGCTCTAGTTAGAAGCCTGTTTGAAAAGATGTTTTCAGCAACGTGAGGGGAAAACATGCAAATTCAGTGCATTGGTTTGATCCCTATTGCCCTTTTTATTAAAGAAAAACCCCTTGAAGTATTGAGATGACATTCCTTGAACATACTTCTAATGTACCACAAAGCCTTTCCTGATAGACTGCAAGCCGATGTGGAATCGCACCTAAATCCATGTACTAACCTTACTCTAATAACTGGTCAGTGAGTAGAGAAAAAGAGTGTCTAAAAATATCTAGCCTCCGTTTGTAAAAATGTATCTGGCAACATAAAATGTAATAAATGCTTTTGTTTAAATTTGAAAATACTTTTTATTCTTTTGTTTAAGAGTATTCTCAAAAATTATGTCCTAATATAGCTGGTTAGTTTTATAAGCCCCTTAAATTGCAAGCTCTCTGTATCTGAGTAAGCACAGATTAATAAAATATTCAGTGGGATGCAGTTCTTAGACAATATCTGATGAAAGGGTATTTTGTAGGAAGGAAGGAAGGAAAGAAAGGAGGAAAGAAGGAAGGAAGGAAAGAAGGGAGGAAGGAAGGAAGAAAAGTAGGGATATCTGAATGAAGGAAGAAAGCAAGCAACGAAGGAAAGAGAGAAGGAAGAGAGGGGTAGAAAGTGGGAGTAAATTTGAGGTGAAAGTAAACTAAAATTGGTGGGGGTGGGGGTTGAGTCCTGAAGACATGAAGCTAAAGCCTCTGGCATCTCTGTCAGGAGTGACTTGGATGTGAAGACAGAGAGAGAGAGAGATGAAAAGAAGCATTCAAAGCAAGGATAGATTTAGGGCTAAAGGAACCAAATCATCTAAGCCAACATCCTCATTGTAATAAGAAGAAAACCAAATTTTAGAGAACTGTCAGAGTCACGTGCAGCCCTCTTTCAAATCCAGCTCTCCTGACTGCCAGTCTGTCTGGTAACAATTTACAGACAGGAAGAACAAGAGGAAATCTAAGCAGGTCAGTTTATTGGCTTAGAAAAAGAGCAGGAGTGACTTTTGATTGCAGTCTACCTTTAGAGGACCAGAAGGTAAATATGAAAACTGTTTAAATAGGGCACTTAGGTTCAATAAGTCAAGAGGTAAGAAATGCTGTAGGAGAGCTACAGAAAGAATGGTATAGAGAATGAAAAAAGTTGAAAGAAAGTATCAGGAGGTCTTTAACAGAGGAATGAGGGTTTATGTTCTGGTCTCATGCTGCTGGGTTCTTGTGCACATTCTCAATACAGGATTACCTGGCTGTGCTCAGTGCTTTTAAAAAGGAAAAGGCAGGATATTTAAAACATAAACTTGATTCCACTGTATCATGTTATTTGTTACTTTTCTTCTGATGTCTGCCTCTGTGATAAAGGGGGAAGAAAGAAAGAGAGATTAAGATGGCAGACAGGTACACTAGGGAAAGAAATGTTTGGCTCTAACTTATAAAGCCATATCTTTAGATAGAACAGCTAGAAACATACTTTCCTTAAATTTACGAAAAAGAAAAATTCCATAATTCATAATAGTTAATAAATCATGAGAAAGGCAACAAATTCAGCCTATGCTGAAAATTTTTGTTCTATTCATATGATTTTAAAATTTGTGATTATGCTTAGCTCTTTCAAAGATTTAAGGAAAAGAGAAAAACTAATTTTTTCTCTTTGATTCCTTTGATGATTATATAAGAAAGGTTATCAGTTTTAGACCAGGGATGGCAAATATCTGGTATAAATCTTCCTATTTCGTATGTTTCACTCGTCACAGGGGTTGCTAATTAATCACTGTATTAGAGAAAATCAATTGATTTTCGTTAACTTGTCATCCTTGATTTAGACCAGTTGTCAGCAAACTATTTCTCTAAAGAGTTAGATACTAGGTATTTTAGGCTTTGTAGATCATCAGATCTCTGTTGCAGCTACTCAACTCCGCTGCTGCAGCTCCAAAGCAGCCATAGACAATGTGTAGAAGAGTCAGTGCTGAGCTATTCCAACAAAACTCATTTACAAAAACAGATTGGGTCTGCAGACCGTTGTTTGCCAAACCTTGCTTCAGAAATATTAAGTAGTATTACTTTCTGCCTGATGGCAGCTTAGAAGGACCAGTCTATCTTGAAAACCAGTGAAATAACTGCACCCTAATCAATTCTCCTAATCAGCTACCCTAGACTTAGTATGGATGGTCAAAGGCATGGAAATATCCTGCCCATAACAATGTACCTATCCATAACTAGGGCCACATTATAACCTGTGGACTCTAGACACTTATACCTCTGTGGATCCTTGTATTCAACTACCACATTCAAACTTATACTTTACTCAAGGAGAGTCTGAAAGAGAACTCTATTTCAGAAATCTAAAAGGCAGAAAAAGTGAAGATGAAGAATAATAAGCAAAAATACAAATACTTTAGAGAAGTCTAAATCAATACAGAAAAACATGGAATAACAACTTTCTTTTCTTCTCAAATAACTCCCACCCTCAAATAAAATCATATCACATATCTTTAATCTCTATTAATATAATAAAAGCATGCAATCTTTGTCTTTATCTACTATCATTTCAGGTAAACTGCAAAAATCTATGGGCTATTTTTATAATTCTGTAAATTTTTATAATTCTATATATCATTTAAATATACTTAGTCTTACGTGAATTAACTTAATCCCCGAGGAAGCTGCAACACGCTAAATGCAAATAACCATTTTGCTATAACTCCATGATTGTTAATAAACCGCATGTAATGGGCGGTGCATAGGTTGCTAACAAAGACAGAGTAAACCCATCACTATACAGAACAAAAGAAATAAGTTAGAAACAATAGTTACTACTTGTGCTGATGCCTAACTTACACTGTAGATGGTAGAAACGGTGGCATTTCCTAACAAGCACCTTTGGAAGGCCAGCACCAACTTGATGATCAGTCTGTTGCTATTCAGATATTTCTGATATATGAAGGAAAGTCAACTACCACAGTGGGATTGCTAAGAAAGAGTATAACAAAGAAAATAAAAAGAATCCTTTTATCACGAAACAGAGTGATGAATAGGCAAGATATGAATTAATAATTGACAATTTTTAACAATCTAATCTAATTGACATCGGGTTAAACATACTAAATGTTTTTCTTTGTAGGAAGTTTATAGAGATAGAAAATATTTCTTCACACCTCTTCCTTTTAAAGCCGTTGTGACATACCATAGCCCTTGTACTCTGAAAAAAGATAATTTTGTGTCCAGTGATCTGTTTGAAAAGTAAAGATTAGATACATGACAAAGATAAAAGATATTACCTTTTCTTTTCAGATTTAATGGAAGATCTATTCAGTGCTATACAATGAGAAAATAAAGTGAAACATGAATTTAAAAGGAAGAAAAATAGTTATTTATCCAAGAAGATAAAGTTGTTTTGGTAGAAAATTAAAGAAAAGCTAAAGACATAATTAAAACTAGTAAAAGAGATCAGCAAGATACAAGATCAAAATGAACAAACTGATAACATTGCAATACAGAAAGCAATAATAAAGTATTAAATGCAATAATTATGAAAAATGATCCAATCCAAAAAATAAAAATTATTTTATCTCAGAATAAATCTAACAAATGAAGTATAAAGATTTTGTGGATAAACTATAAAATGTCATTCAATATTATAAATAACAGCTAAATAAATAGAGAGGTATACTATGGTCATGTATACATGGCTTGATATTAGGAAATATCAATTCCCACAAAATACATCTTTAAATTCAAATAAAAATACAGTCAAAAACCCATCAGAGATTTCCATGAGTATGTAAAATTGACTGTAAAATTCACATGAATGAATATTGGGCCAAGAATTCTAAAGAACATTTTGAAAAATAAGAATCAGGAAGGAGGAATATCTTTTGTAGTACTGAAAGTTATTATAATTCTGAAGAAATTAAAAATGAGTGATATTGGGGTAAGGATAGACAAGTAGACTCGTGGAACATAATAGAGTCCTGAAAGATATTGGCATAAATATATAGGAACAGGTGTAATTTAGAGAGCGGTATCAGAAAAAGAGAGGAGGAAAGATAGACGTTTAAATAAATTACAAATAGAAAAATAAATGAATAAATTAGATTTTTTTAATCCAGACTATTCAAAAATAAATTGCAAATGGACTAAAGATTTGAATGTGAAATATAAAACAAAGATACAAAGGATTTAAAAAGAAAAATATCTTTTTAGCATTGAGATTGCTCATAATTTTTCTAATTCAAAAAGGAAAGGTTGAATGTAACAAATATAAAACTCCTGTGTGACAAAATATGCTATGAACATATGTAAAAAACAAACCACACACTGGGTTTATTTATGAAACACATAACCCACAAAGGAATAGTATCCAGTATATACCAGTAGGAAAAGACAAACTAACCAATAGCCACATGAGGAAAAGATTTGACTTGGCAATCCATTGCAGGTGAACTTTAGTGGTCTACAAAGATGTGAAGAGAGTTACAAATTTACTCGTAATCAGGAAAATACAAACTAAAACAACAAACCCATTTGATTCTCAAATTTAAGTTTCATGATATCAAGAGGTTGCAGGGATGTAAGAAACCTGAAAACTTCTTAGTAAGTAAACTGATACATTTGTGGAGATCCATTTTGCAATATTTATTAAAGTTAAGAATATGGAAAAACCTAAAGCTCAGCAAGCATATTGTTAGATATGTAGTTAGGAAAAAATCTTGCCACGTACAAGAATATTCAGTGTTTTTAATGGTAAAAAATGAAATTGACTTAACGTAGAATTATAGAAGAATGACATTCATACAATTGAATACAATTTACTTAACAAAAATGAATGAACTAGGCATCCATTAGTCAATCAGGTAAATCTGGAAATAAAATACTGAATAAAAAGTCAGATGCAGAATTATATGTTCTGTTTATATAATTTTAAAACACATATACTCAAATATGAAACTTACTAAAATGGTAGCTTCTGCTCAAGGGAGAGGGAGAAAAAAGAAGCATCAGGAAATAGGATGGCATGAGGATAAATGTATATTTTAATCTTATCTATTTTGTGTTTCATCTTGGAAGAAAGGAAAGGAAGAGATGGAAAGAGCAAGGAGCAAAGGTGAAGAAAATGATGTCACAGATACAAGAAAGTGTGTTATAGATACAATAATGAATATAATATTTTCTACGTAGAAAGTGTATCATTACTTTAAAAATGGTATACATAAACCCTATCTTCACAATGTTCACATACTAAAAATGTAGGTAAGACAATGGTGCGTTAAACAGATAAGTGTGAACACATAGTCAACACCCCACAAGTGTTCTGAACATGAGAATTTATATTGAGGGATTAGAGAGTGGTCTAGACTCGCTCAGGAATAGGAGCAAGGAGATCATATGACTTTCTCTAGTTTTTGAAAAAAGTAAGAAAGCTTAAGTTGATATAAAAAAAAGTGATTATCCCATAAATTTTCTGGTCAAAATGTTTAGCTTAGAAAAGTGATCATAAACAAACTCTAAAGATGCTCATTAGAATAATGTACTTAATCTTATTATAATTTGCAAGTATTTATAAATAAAATGTGCTAGAAAATGAGAAAATTCAGGTATTTGTTTCCCAGAAAATTATAAGAATTCAAATGCTATTGCCAAGTAAAATAATACAAAAAATTATGTATTATACTTATTCTGTACATTTTAGAATAAGTTAACTTGCATTATATATAATTGGCATATGTGAGCACAAAACTATGCTTTATCTTTCAAGCACTATTACTATTCAGTCATTCATTTACAACTGTATTGTGGTTGTGATATTTTTTCTTCACATTGCCATACTTTTTAACATTAAAATACTCTGAACGAGAGAAAACAAATATTGATTCCACATTATTTAGAAATTTTGTTAAAATAGACCTCTTTAAGTAAAGATTCATTTACCTTATCTTGGTGGGGGTTCTACAAGTCCTGCATTTAGGATTATTTTGTTTAAGTTTCAAATTATAAGTTTCATCTCAACAAAATTTTGTAAACATTTTTTATTTATGTTTTATTTTATGTCCTAGTTTTAATGTATAAAGAAAAATAATTTTTCTAAGGTTCTGAGGGAGCTGGTTATTTTTAAGAATTACATAAAATGTTTTTGTCTGGTTTAACAACCAGATCACAACATTCCTGAAAATTTACCAATAAGCTCTTGCTAGCTGGAAATAGTTGACTTCTATATGTATATACACCCACACACAGTTATGCATGTTTACATGTACCCACAAACACAAGCATACAACATTGTGCTAATGTAATAACATGATCAGTTTTGTGGAGACTGGAATTAGCCACCCCAAGATATGTCTCTTTGGCATGATAATTATTTGAGGCTGGTTCCTTTGCAGACAGGAAAGCAACTGAAAAGTAGAATTTACTTACCCTTTGTAAGAGACATTTACATTGTAAAGGAACTCTCCAGCTGTAAAGATATCTCTAGAAACTCTTAATCAATGGGGAAGGCAAGGACTTAAATCTGCATTTGTTTATTGTGCTTGTCTGGTAACCTCCTGTAACTGACTTCCCTCCCCCTCCCTACGTTGGCATTTCTTTAAGGATTAAGCATCTTTCCTTAGGCTAGGATGTGATTGCTGTGCTCACCTGTGACCACCCAGCTCTAGACAATAGAATTGCCTCCTGCTACGCCCACTGAGATAGCAGACCCACTATCTGCTGTGTCCATCAAGTGCTGTGCTGACAGGGCAATCTTGTGACTATTGTGGGAGGGGCATTTCAATCATATGTGAAACACCCTGTTTGGGGGTATATAACCACTCTGTGCACCCCACTTCTTCAGTGCCCTTTCCTCCCTTGGGAAGAAAGGCCCCGGGCCATGGTCCTCATAAAGCTTTGTTTAATTTTCTCTTGCTATTCTGTCTCATGTGAATTTAATTCATTCTCTGGCCAGATGAACCCACATTAGGTAGAGGAAAAGTTTTCCTCCCCTACAGTATTTACTGCTTCAATTTATCTAAAATCTTATATAAAATCCCATCCTTTGTTAGTATTTTAATATGTTTGCTAACTAGGTTTGCAATGAGTTGGGCAGGTCAATTCACGATAAAAATTTAATTAATTATCAGTTCAAGTTTTATTCAGGTTAATGTGGGCAAGTTAGAGAATATAGACTTTATTTTATTATATACCAGGAATCTGGTCATCCTTAAGGTATTCTCAAACACTGCTTTCCTTCTTGCAATCTGCTTAAACCTCAGGCACAAAGGAATTACCCCCTCTGGAAAGGTAAGTTTTCCTACAGAGATAGGTCTTCTGTTTGAAGTTTCAAATTGTGCTCAGCTGAACTGAATATTCTATGAACTATTAAGCATATAGTTATGATAAAACAGCAATAGTCATTAAAGTCCTTGCACTTGATGCTTCCATTTGAACTTCTTTTGGGTTCAAGGCAAACAAAAATCTTTGGTTTTACCTACTTCCTTCCTCAGCCCAAGGCAATGTAAGGAAAGATGAGAAAGAAAACCCCTTCTCCCTAGATTTTTGAAAACTGTAAAACCTAGTGATAGAAAAGTGCTGTAGTTTGAAACATGAAAGGTCAAAGTAGTCTACTAGAAACACAGCGAATATATAACTTCTTATGGGAATCTCCCAGGCGTGAGATTATTCTGAGATTTCAATCTTATAGTTAAATAGTAATATATCAAAAAGACGGCGAAAATAGTTGCTTTATAAAATGTTCAGGAGTCAGTCATTTAACTCTCACAAAATGTCAGCAGCTTTATTCACAGGCCTTAAACTTAGGAAACTTGAGATATGAGTATTTAAGAAAACTTCCTCCAAAAATAAACTTCCCTTTAAGATTAACTTCGAATGAAACATTAAGTGAGTCATTTTCACAAAGCAATCATTTGCCTATTTCTAACCCCTGATAGAATCTGTACAGAAACAAATTGGTGGTCAGATTCATGCATCTGCTGCCAAAGAGTTAGCTTTTGTAATCCTTCAGGGGATATATAAGAAATTTAGGAGAGCTTCTAAAAAGTCAAATCACAGCCTCAATTTCCTTGGACCCTGGACACTAATCACCAATAAGCCACTGCATCACCATCTGCATCAGATGTATCTAGTACTCTGGCCCACATGGTGGCTTCACCTCTCATTTCACCAAGCCTGGACACTCCTGTGTAGGTTTTAACTCATGCTTCCCTGACAATGTTTTGCCTCAACTGTTGGCTTCTTAGCTTTCTGCACCCAACTCTCTTTACTCACACATGAATAGCTTAGAAGTGTAGGAAAATTAGTGGGATCACTCTCACCCAATGGTGAACTCAACTTGATGAATACTTATCTCTTCATCTCGTCTTTTGGGTGGACAATTCTAAAAGACATCCTATAGTCTTGTTAGCCCTGTCTCAAGGCCTCAATTGCCCACACATCACCTTGATGAAGTTTTTCTCCCTTTTTTCTGACATGCATCCCTGCTCTTTGGAGTTACCTTCCAAATACCACCTGGAAACAAATCAGACTGCTTTCAGGGGAACTTAAGCTAAAACACAATAAATTATCACACAGGTATTTGTTACACTACGTTTATCTCTAAGGAAATTCACTTTTTTTCTGTAGTCTCCCCCAACAAGGGACATAAAAAAATGCTCCTCATTTTATTATTATACACTATTTCTGCCTTCAAGTGTAGACTTTAGCTACCATCATGCTGTCCTAAATCTGCTCATTCTTCCATGCATGCAACCATCTCAACTTGCCCTATGAAGGAATCACTTCACCCTTCAGAGCTTTTCTGAATGCTTTCCCCTTTCAACTTTTCCAAGTCCATGTTCCTGTGCTAGAAACCTTCTTTGTGTAGGATAGAATCTAGATAAAGTGGTAGAACAAAGGGAGAGAGAACTGGACCACATATACATTTTTGCAGTTACTTTCTGAGGGTAATGCCCTTTTCTTTATGTCAAACACAAAGGAACAATCTTAGTGGTACCAAGATTATAAATCTTGTAAAATTTTCTCAACCATTTACTCTGGAGACTAAAATGATCCCAGAGGCAAAACTGAGACATAATATAACAATAGAAAACTACAATATATTTCTTACTGTTAAGCCATTTGCTTTCCTATAGAAACACTGACAGAATTAATTTTTTTGATGACCTAGAAATACATTGTTTCTCGTTGATGCTTTATTACATGTATGTGTACTTTTTCTGGGAAAATATTGTACATATCCCTATAATGTACTAAAATATTGCAGTTCTTTACAATTGTTTCCCTTTTCCGTGTTTAAGGTATTGAACCAACTCAGCCTATCCAGTGCCACACTCAAAACCCAAGGGGTAAACAAAAATATACATCTCCAACAATGTAACATTTGTGTTTGCACAGAGAGATTGGATTTCCACAGGAATTCCTAGAAAGATTCTTTTTAAATTCTTATGTACAGACATATGCAGATATGTATGCAATTTAAACTCTAATTTTTACACAAAATCCATTGTTTCTTACTTAAAGTTTATAAGGGTAAACTATGAAATTTGCTTATTCTGTAAAGAAGAAATCTGAAACATTGACCATTACACACAGCGTGATCATTGCTAGAGGATACACACCATTTGCAGCAGACAATGGCTAGAAATCTCACACATATACTCACAAGCACACATGGATTTGACTTTCACATTTATTTTCTAATAGGCAATCAATGAAGAGAAATGGAAAACCAAAATAAAGAAGAGTGTTTATCCTCCAATTTTTAATAATTAAAGCATTTATATTAAGATGGTGAAAGAAATACAGTTCATTGCTTCAGTAGGAAATCAGCAGAAATCATGATGATAAAAATTATCTTGATATTTATTCTTGATATACAGAAATAAAATAAGTATTTTCTAAACATTTTTATACTTGTTCTGTTTATATTTTGACATTTGCATGTGCTTTTCTTGTTTATCCAAGTCATTGTTTTCTTATATTGGACTGTGATGAACACATATTGCTAAAGGAATCATCATTTTTTTGTTCGGATCCAAGAGAAAAATCGATTTTCCTCAAAAAGTAACAACCCAAAATGTATCCCACCATCTTGGCATATGTGGAAACTGTTAGTAGCAAATGGAGGAATGAGAAAAAATCAGAGTAAGTAAGGACAAGTAAGTAAAAACAATATTTCTTGGTCAGTAAATGTCCCAGAGTATCAAATGTAATCAGTGTCTTTCAAATAGTTAATAAGTACTTGTATAAAATATGAATGTTGAAAAGTTGTAGACAGATAATAAAAATGTACCTAATCTGAACAATTATCCTTTGTACCAAAAGAGGATTACTACAGAAAGGGAGGGGTGTTTACAGAAGAGAGAGAGAGACAGACAGAGTAAGAGACAGAGAGAGAAACTCTGACTGAACAAAAAGAGAGAATTAATTTTGAAATTCATAGCAAATCCTGTTGGCTCTGTTTGCATATCTCACCACCCTAATCCCACCAGTTTCTCTGTCCAAAAACATTCCAATAGCCTCCTAACTGGTCTTGCAGATTTAGCACTTTTCCCCCTATGGTCTTTTGTTTTCATTATAGCCAGAGGAATCTATTTAAAACATAGGTATATTAGTTAAAGTGAAAAATGGCTTGGGGCCAGCCCAGTGGTGCAGCAGTTAAGTTCACATGTTCAGCTTTGGCAGCCTGGGGTTCACTGGTTCGAATCCTGGGTGTGGACTTATGCACAGCTTGTCAAGCCACGCTGTGGCAGGCATTCCACATATAAAAAAGTAGAGGAAGATGGGCACACATGTTAGCTGAAGGCCAATCTTCCTCAGCGAAAAGAGGAGGATGGGCAGTAGGTGTTAGCTAAGGGCTAATCTTCCAGAAAAAGAAAGAGAAAAAGAAAAAAAAAGTTAGCTGATATGACAGATTAACCCCTCATTTATAATAAATTAGAATACACAAAGTTATAAAAGTTTATTAAAAATTTCTTTCTCACCAATGTCACAGTCCAGATTGGTTTTGTATATATAGATGAGTTCTTCTCCTCCTGGTCATATAAAAACCTAAGTTCTACATTCCATTTGCTGCATTTAAGTCACAAGGTACATCAAAATGCAAAGGAGGCTGATTTTTGGTGAATATTGGTGAGCTTTCTGATTTCACATTCCCTTAGATCTATCGGGACAATATTTCTGGTTCTAAGTACCTTTTCCTACAGCTTCTGCATGCTTGGCACATGCATTCTTTTTTAGGACTTTTACCTTTTACCTTGGGCTGCTGAAGCTTCAGTGCCCAGGAGCACTGATATCCAGAAGTAACTGAGAGTTTAGTCAACCAAGGGCTGACCAGAGCCAATGACTGACTACTGCAGAAGTTTGAAAGCCGAGATGTCTTACCTCAAGATGGCACAGACTCTGCAAAGTAATTTACACTCCAGAACACTCAGAGGGATAGTTTGAGGTGAGGATTTTACCTGAAATTGCATGCATGTTTAGCTTTTCTACTTTCCCCTCTCCTTTACCAGTTTCTTATAAATCACTTACATATGAATCTGCAGCTCAAGGGAACCCAACCGGAGACCCTCCTCTTTGTTCACTCTGCTCCAGACACACTAGTGGCCTTGCTCTCTCTTGAACTTGCCATTATACCTCAATGTCACAGACTTGTAGAGGCTTTTCTTTCTGTCTGGGATGCTATTTTCTCACATGTCAATATGATTCACTGCTTTACTTCCTTCAGGAATTTGCTCAAACATCCCCTAATCAGAGAAGTCTTCCATGACCACCCTATGTGCTCAGCCCTTCCCAGCACCTACTCTTTTCCTCCTTACCATCCTATTCTCCACAGCATTCGTCTTAATCTGACCTCCTATATATGCGTTTATGTTCACTAATTGATTGTATTCCACACTAGTCTATAGGTCCCATGTGGAGTAGCAATGTTGTTTGTCTCCATTCCTCAGGTGCATTCCAGCACCTAGGACAGTGCCTAGGCCCATAGTAGGCATTCGGCATCTTTTTTCTAATGAAGTCTACAAATGAATGAATGATCATGCAAAACTTAACTACGAAAATAAACTGCGTGTAATTTTCATTCTGTAATTAAGATTTGTGTCACCTTTCTGATGTTTCTAATTAAATAAATTCTGTGAGAATTATTACTGATAAATATCTGGACCAATTGTGCTTCAACAGTGTATTTCAGAAATAATTGTCCTGTTCATTGTAGGCAGATGTATTGTAGGATATTGCCTTAGCCAAGCTTAGATGGGGCCTGTATGGAATGTGCTGTATAAAGTTTATGGAACCAAAACTTCTCATACTATTAGTGAGCAATATATGCATACTCACCTTGAAAGCTGTCTATAAGTTGAACACGTTTATTGAGGACAAAATATATGGTATAGAAGTCTTCTCATAGGGCTTAGTGCTGTTAGAGAATAAAAAGCTATGTGACATAAATAACCTTCAGAATTAAATTCTTATACAACAGATGAAAGACAGTAAAACTTTCCCAATAGTTTTACAGGAATGAGTAAGCTTGGAAGGGAATGAGCTGTAAAGATAATGCTGAGGTGGTAAATGCATTAATAAATTAAAAGAGAAAGAGAATCAAAGCATGAAATCAAGAGCGAATTTTAAAGGTAACTTGATCAGAACATGAGGAAAGGCAGTCAGCGACAGGAGTCTGCTAGAGAGTGGTCTGAAGCCAGACTGTAGTGCTGGGTACATATTATCCTTTCCCTCTATTTTTTTGTCCCGACAAGACAGACTCCTTCTGTTACTGGTTTGGCTGGCTCTTAGGATCATTGAGAAATGTGTGGAAACTTGAAATGAAGTTAACTCAAGTCCTTTCTGGGGACACATAATTAGATGGAGTCAGGCTGTCTGTCCATTATTATCCACAAAGCTAGTGCCTAAGTTTTAATCTGAACAAGGGACTTATGACTGAAAGTATATCACTATATTGGTGTATCATATTGACTTTCTGATAATGTTCTAAAGCCAGTTGAGTAAGAGAGAGAAAATGCCAGTGGGTACAAATTGTGGCATCAATTCTCTGCCAGACTGATCAGTTTGGTTTATATATTACCTCCAGCTACATTCTTAAAATCTATAGTTTTAGTTTCTCTTCAGTGCATAGTTCACAGCTTAAATAAAGGCAGATTCAAATGAATTTTAAAAGAATTGAGCAGGCTTTAAATTTAAAACGTGTGAACATTGTTGTTTTAACCACCCTTAATTATTTACTAATTTAACTCAATAGATTCACCTTTTCTCTCTCTTTTTTTTCCTCTCTCTATCTCTCTCTAGTTCCCCGAAGGATAAAGATTTCACAAAGCTTCCATGTTCATCCTTCAAATGATTTGGAATAATTTTAATCAGTAAAATATATATAATATGTATATATAGATTTTTAGATCCATTAAACTGGAACATCAAAAAATATTACAAGTTCTGAATTACAAATCCTCTGCCCTCAGTCCCAATTACCTCTCTCTTACAATTATAAGATTTTAAAATCCATTCATTAAACATCAACGTTGTATAAAGAGAATTAAAAATACATCTACTGAAAAGGTCTTCTGGAAAAATACACAATAGTGAAGACTTTATGCATGAAATCTTTGTACAAAATTGCAAAGCTCAGACAGTAACTCCAAATACAATGCCACTTGTAGGAAATTCAACATATGTTAGAGAAATTCAACAAAAATCAATACTAAAAATATTATTTTAATCTATCTCATAATTTTGCTTTACATTTTGGATATTAAGAAAAATTATTTAAGGTGCCAGCCCCATGCCTGAGTGGTTAACTTCGCGTGCTCACTTCGGCAGTCCACGGTTTCACCAATTCGGATCTTGGGCCGGACATGGCACCGCTCATCAAGCCATGCTGAGGCAGCGTCCACACAGCAGAACTGGAAAGACTTACAACTAGAGCATGCAACTATGTACTGGGGGGACTTTGGGGAGGAGAAAAATAAACAAAAAGAGGAAGATTGGCAACAGATGTTACTAGGGCCAATCTTAAAAAAAGAAAAATTATTTAAGCAATCTTTCACTAGAAAAATTTAAAAAGTGAACAAGTTCAAATCCTTTAAATGCTGAGTTTTGGTAGCTTCTTATGTCACAATTTAAATGTATGTTGTTTAGAATTATAACACTAATGAACTATGTTTACTGAATATTTATGATTTACTAGGCAATATGCTAAGCCATTAACAAACATTAATTTAACTTGCTTTCACAAACATATAGTAAGTTAGAAGTAATTATCTCCATTTCACAGATCTAGAAAAATAGACCTAAAGAGGTTAAATAGATTTATAGTCGATGTGGAAGATCAAGCTAACATGGAAGATTCTCCTCGCCAATAAACACTTAGAATATTGGATAAAATAGAACGAAAGCTACTTAAACAAGCAACCAACCACAGAAGAAAGTTAAATCACAATTCTCAGAAATTTAAACAGAACCCAAAATCTTAATAGTAATGCAGTGATCCAAAGCTGAAGTCAAAGTGGTTCAATGGAGTATCACAGGCAGATATAGACCTGAGAGTTTTTATTCTAAACCTGTAATGGAGAAGAAATCCATGCCATAAATTGTAGGGATTTGAGCCTGGTTTATACACATTAAGCAGGTAGTGATAAAGAACTACCATATCTATGGAACAGGAACTAAGACAATTAAAAGCAAACATGCCTTTCAACTTCCTGTGGCCATAAGAATATAAACAGACATGAAGGAAAATAAGAGAGAACTCTCAAGTTTTGTCCACATCCTGCAATGAGATCCAAATTCACAATAGACAGACATTGCCTAGACACAAAACAAAAAGAAATGTGAACCCTCCCAGGACCGATGCTTCCTAAGCCAGGGTATACAGCTGTCCCACCAATAAAAAACAAGCTTTCACAGGATAAACTCACCAAAATAAACTACACAAGGAAATGAAACATCATCAGAGGAAGTGAGATGATGAAGGAATCATAGTATTTCACACCAGGAAATAGAAATAACGGGACAATCAAATGGCTTTAAAATGAGTGTGGTTGTTATGAAGTAATGTCTGTGCCCCATAAAAATTCATGTGTCAAAACCCTAACACTCAATGTGATGATATTTGGAAGAGGGACCTTTGGGAGGTATTTAGGTTTAGATGAAGTCATGAAGCTGGGCTCTATGAAGAAGTTAACATCCTTATGAGAAGAGAAAAACCAGAGCTCTCACTGTCTCTCGCTCCCTGTCATGTGAGGACACGGAGAGAAAACAGTTATCTGCGAGCCAGGAAGTTAACTCTTACCAGAAACTGAATTTGCTGGCACCTGGGTCTTGGGCTTCCCAGTCTCCAGAACCATGAGAAATAAATTTCTGTTATTTAAGCCACCTAGTCTACAGTATTTTGTATTTTGTTATAGCAGCCCGAGCTAAGTAAGACAATGATTAACATATTCAAAGCACTAAAAGAAAGTATTGGAAATCTTTTTTTTTTTCAAATAAAAGACAGGACAATGTCAAATCCAAATACAACGGTTTGAAAAGAACCAAATTTTTTTAATAAAATTAACAAACATAGTTCACAAGTCTTCATGGGTTGCCATAACAAAATACCACAAAGCGAGTAGACTAAAGAACAGAAATTTACTTTCTTGCAGTTCTAGAAGATAGAAGTCTAAGATCGAGATGTCAGTAATGTTGATTTCTGGTGAGATTTCTCTCCTCAATTTGCTGACAGAGTCTCCTTGCTGTGTCCTCACATGGCCTTCTCTCTGTGTGTTCACAAGAACAGAGAGCACTCTAATGTCTCTTCTTCTTATGAAGACACAAGTCCTATCAGATTAGGCCCATCCTTACGACCTCATTTAACCTTAATTATTTTTTTAAAGGCCATATCTCCAAAAATAGTAACATCAGAGGTTAGGTCTTCAACATATAAATTCGGGAGGAACTCTATTCAGTCCATAACCATTCTTAAAATTAAAAACAAACACATTCAATGGATCTGTGACTTGAAAGATAGATCTGAATAAATCATCAATAGTGTAGCACAAAAGCTTAAGAGAGAGATAATATGAAAAGAAGTTGCTTAAAGACATGAATTTACTTTCAAGATTTTGTGTTTACTTTTAATGTACATTTCCACTGCCATGTGAAATACTTTTTACAAGAGAATCTTCACCCCAGTGTCTCAAGTAAGTCTTATGAAAATATATTAGTAAAATTATATTCTCCATGTCTCTTGTCTAGCTGCCAAGGGAAGAGATATCTTGGAGTAAACAGAGAAATTTGTAGAGATCCGTGAAGGGTCATGTCTTAGAGGTAGAGCTAAACTAGAACTAGAATAAATATTGTTATATTTTACCTAAAAATGCATAAAAACAAGTCTCTAGAGGAGTAAGCTGGCCAAGAAGCAACTTAACTGCTTTCCAAAACAAGCTTCAATATTCTTGAAAGGAAGACAGTAAAATCGGAACACACAATAATGCAACATTCATTATATACAATATCCGGTTGAAAATCTGGAGAAATGAGACAGGATTCTGAGACGATGATCAAGTAGGAAGCACCAGTTATCTGTATTCCCTCCTAGAGATAACAATTGCATCGGCAGAATCTGTCTGATGTCTTTGGAACTCTGGAGTCTACAGAAGCCTTGCAACTTCTAGGGGAAGGCCAGGGTGGTAAATTGCAGTTAATTTTCATCACTTTCAGCTTTTAGCTCAACTGTGACTACCCATTTCTCATGCCCAGCCCTGTAAAATACAACTGGAAATGTGTTTTTGGAGCAGTTTACACATAGCTTGTAGGAGACAGAGTAGATGTGTTGGTTAATTTTATGTGTCAATTTGACTGGGCCAAGAGGCACCCAGATATTTGGTCAAATATTATTCTGGGTGTTTCTATGAAGGCATTTTTGGATGATGTTAACAGTTAAATCAGTAGACTGAGTGAAGCACATTGCCCTCCCTAATGTGGGTGGGCCATATCCAATCAGGTGAAGACCTAAATAGAACAAAAGGGCTGACCTTCCTACAAGTAAGAGAGCATTCTCTCTGCCTTTAAACTGAAACATTGGCTCTTTCTGGGGCTTGATCCTACTAGCCTTCAGATTAGAACTAAACCATCTGGTCTTTTGGATCTCTAGTTTGAGATTCACTCATTAGGTATTAAGACTTGCCAGATTCGATGACCACATGAGCCAATTCCTTGTATTAAAACTGTTTATATATATGCCATGTTTTCTATTTCTCTAGAGAACCTTGACTAATGCAATAAAGACCTTGCCTTCAAACATCAGGGATCTGTGTTCTGAATGCTGATTGCTGCTTCTGAATACAAAGATGCAGACACAGAGATGGGCAGCCATTGTTGCACCCTCCCTCTGATTGTTGCAAGCCACTCCCCATCAGCTGAAGCAAGGTACAGCATATTTAAAGATCCGATGCCTCCCCCCGTCTTTATTTTTCACTTTTGAGAGACAGCTATTAGAGACCAATACATTCCAAAGTAATTGCATATGCAGTAGGAATTAGAAAGTCATAAGGCACGATCAGGGAAAGCAGGCTCAGAAAAGACCTGAGGAGAACTTAAGTTTACATTTCAGGCTAATCCTCAGTATGGAGACAGCCTGCAACAATCAAAAAGTGAAACAAAACAGAATAAAACAAGACAAAAAAGAGCAAATCCTGGGGAAGATGGAGAATCTGGTTATCAGAGCTAGCATATTATTAGATGCCAATGTCTAGTTTTCGACAAAAACATCCACAAAACATACAAGGAAATTGGAAAGATGTTTCATTCAAAGGAAAAATAAACCAACAGAAATTGTCCCTGAGAAAGACAAGATGACAGACCTACAAGATAAAGACTTTACAACAATTGTCTTAAAGATGCTCAAAGAACTAAAGGAAGATGTGTAAAGAGTCAAAAAAATAATATATAAATGATATGGAAATATTAACAAAGAGGAAGAAAACTTAAAAGGAAACCAAAAAAAATTCTAGAGCTGAAAAATAAAGTGATTTAAATGAAAAATTCACTAGAGAGATTCAATGGCAGGTTTGAGAAAGCAGAAGAAAATAATAGAGGACTTGAAATAGGTCAACACCAGTCCTTCTCAAACATTTCCAACAAACTGAAAAAAAGAGGACACTTCCTTACTCATTCTATGAGGTTAGCACTACCCTTATACCAAAGCCAGACAGATGCTACAGGAAAAGAAAACTACAGACCAATATCCCTTGTAAACATTGATGGAAAAATCCTCAACAAAATACTAGCAAACTGAAATCAGCACATGTTAAAAGGATTACACACCATGACCACGTGGGATTGATTCCTGAAATATGAGGATGATTCAACATATGAAAATCAATCAGTGCAACACACTACATTAACAGAATAAAGGAAAAGACCCAACAATTATCTCAATTGATGCAGAAAAAGCATTTGACAAAAATTTAACAAGTTTTCATGATAAAAACACTCAACAGACTAGGAATAGAAGAGAACTTTCTCAGCGTGATAAACGCCAAATGATGAAAAACCAGAGCAAACATGACACTCAATGGTGAAAGACTGAAATCCCTTTTTTTTTTTTCTTAAGATTGGCACCTGGGCTAACAACTGTTACCAATCTTTTTTTTTGTCTTTTTCTGCTTTATCTCCCCAAACCCGCCCTGTACACAGTTGCATATCTTAGTTGCAAATCCTTCTAGTTGTGGGATGTGGGATGCCGCCTCAATGTGGCCTGAGGAGCGGTGCTATGTTCGCGCCCAGGATCCGAACCCTGGGCCGCTGCAGTGGATTGCGTGAACTTAACCATTAGGTCAGGGAGCCGGCCCCTGAAATCTTTTTCTCTAAGATCAAGAATAAGAAGAATGCCAGCTTTTGATGATTTTATTCAACATATTATTGGAAGTTCTAGCCAGAGCAATTAGGCAAGAAAAATAAAGGCATACAAATTGGAAAAGAAGAAGTGAAATTATTTCTGTTTGCATATGGCACGATCCTATATGTAGAAATCTCTAAAGACTTTGCAAAAATCTGTTAGGACTAATAAATAAATTCAACAAGTAGTGAAATACAAAGTCAACACATAAAAATCAGTTATATTTCTACACACTAACAATCTGAAAAGGAATTTGAAAAACCAATTCCATGTAAAATAACATCAAAAAGCATAAAATATTTAGGAATTAACTCAACCAAAGAGGTAAAACAATTGTACAATGAAAATGACAAACCATTGCTGAAAAAAATTAAAGGCACAAATAAATGGCAAGACATCCCATGTTCATATATTGAAGACTTAATATTATTAAGATGACAATACTACCCAAATGGATCTACAGATTCAATGCAATCTCTATCAAAATCCGAAGACTATTTTTTGCATAAGTAGAAAAATTCATCATAAAATTTATGTGCATCTCAAGGGACGTAAAATAGCCAAAATAATCTTTAAAAGGAAGAACATTGTTTGAGGATTTACACTTCCTGATTTCAAACTTACTACAAAGCTACAGTAATCAAAACAGTGTGGTACTGGCATAATGACAGAGATGTAGACTAATGGAATAAAGAGCCCAGAAATAAACCTTTGCATATAAGGTCAAATAATTTTTACACAACATCAGTCAATGAGGAAAGGAAAGTTTTTCCACCAAATGATGTTGGGAAATCTGAATATTCATATGCAGAAGAATGAGATTGAACATTTGCCTAACACCGTATATAAAAATTAACTAAATATGGATCAAAGACCCATGTAAGAGCTAAACCTATAAAAATCTTAGAAGAAAACATAGGGAAAAAGCTTCATGACATTGAATTTGGTAATGATTTCTTATATATGACACCAAAGACACAGGTAATAAGTTGGACTTCTTGAAAATTAAAACATTGTATATCAAGGGACACTATCAATAGAGTGTAAAGGCTACCTACAGAATGGGAGAAAATATTTCCAAATAATATCTGATAAGAGATTAATATTCGGAATATTTAGATAACTCCTAAAATTTATCAACAAAAAATACCTTGTTCAAAGTGAGCAAAGAATTTGAACAGACATATCTACAATGAGTATGTATGAATGACAAATAAGCACATGAAAAGATGGTCAAAATCACTAATATTTAAGGAAACACAAACGAAAACCACAATGAGATATCACCCTATACATTTTAGGATGGCTACTATAAAAAAAAAACAGGAAATAACTAGTGTTGGGGAAGATATTGATAAATTAGAATCTCTATGCAGTACTGATGGGAATGTAAAATGATACAGCCACTGTGGAAAACAGTATTGCAGTTCCTGAAAAAATCAAAAATAGAATTACCATATGATCTATCAATTCCACTTCTGGATATATGTCCAAAATAAGTGAAAACAGGGTCTAAAAGAGGTATTTGTACACCCATATTCATACCAGGGCGTTCGTTATTCACAAAGCTAAGATATGGAAGCAACCCAAGTGTCCATCAACAAATGAATGAATTAGCAAATTGTGGTATGTAAATACAGTAGAATATTTTCAGCCTTAAAAAGGGAAGTAAATCCTGACATATGCTACAACATGGATGAACCTTGAGGATATTATGCTATGTGAAATAAACAGTCACAAAAAGACAAATACTGTATGATTTCATATGTATGATGCACCTAGAATAGTCAAAATCATAGAGATAGAAAATAGAATATAAGTAGAAGGAGAAGTGGCAATTGCGAGTTATTGTTTAACAGGTATAAAGTTTCAGTTTTGCAAGATGAAAAGAGTTTGGGATACGGATGTTGGTGATGGTTGCCCAACAGCATGAACATACTTAACACCAGTGAACTGTACACTTAAAAATGGTTAAAATGATAAATATTATGTTATGTTTATTTTACTACAATAAAAAATGAAAACGTTAGTAGAAATAAAAAGAAGCAGCAAAGTTTTACCAATTAGTAACACTGATTTAGTGACACCCAATAGAAGACATAAAAATAACAGATGATGAAATTAGCAGACATGGGCTTTAAAAGAGTGATTATAAAGATACTTAGTAATTTAAAGACATGAAAATAGTTAAAGAAAAATCAAAGACAAAAAAATTAAACCTAAGAGATGAAAAACACAAAATCTGAAGTGAACAATTTCCTGGATGGACTTAAGAACAGATTAGACACTGCAGAAATAAAGATGAGTGAAGTTAAAGACTTAGAAACTATCAAAACTGAAGCATAGAAAGTAAAAGCATAGAGGCATAGAAATCAGAGCCTCTGTGATCTATGGGCAATTTTAATCAATTACAGTAATGTGTAATTTGTGTCCTAGAAAAGGAGCAGAGGAGAATATTATATTTGAAGATACAATGGCCAAAAGTTTTGAAAACCCCAAGCAAGATAAATAGGAAACAAAATCCAAGAAAGATAAATGAAAAACAAAACCATGTTTTGGCCTGGTGGTGTAGCGGTTAAGTTCATGTGCTCTGCTTCAGCGGCCTGGGGTTCACTGGTTTGGATCCTGGGTATGAACATAAACATTGCTTATCAAGCCATGCTGTGGCAGGAGTCCTACATATAAAATAGAGGAAGATGGGCACAGATGTTAGCTGAGGGCCACTCTTACTCAGCAAAAATAGGAGGACTTGTGGCAGATGTTAGCTCAGGGCTAATCTTATTCAAAACAATAAATAAATAAAAATAAAAAACAAAATCATGCCAAGATAAATCATATTTAAATTGGTGAAAACAAACATTTAAGAGAAAACTTATAAAAGCTGTCAAAGGAAAAAATATATGTATACATACGTATATTTATATGCATATAAGTAACATATAAAAATGACAGCACTTTTCATCAGAAATTATGCAAATCAGAAGACAAGTCAGACCAAAAATGCTGAAGAAAAATTCTTTCATTCTAAAATTACATATCCAGCTAAAATACCCTTTAAAAAATGAAGGCATGGGGCCAGTCCTGTGGCCAAGTGGTTAAGCTTGTGTGCTCTGCTTCAGTGGCCCACAGTTATGCTGGTTTGGATCCTGAGCACGGACATGGCACCACTCATCAGGCCATGCTGAGGTGGCATCCCACATAGCACAGTCAGAAGGACCTCCAACTAGAATATACAACTATGTACTGGGGGGCTTTGGAGAGAAGAAGGAAAAAAATAAAAAGAAGATTGACAACAGTTCTTAGCTCAGATGTCAACCTTTAAAAAAAAATGAAGGCAAATAAAAACTTTTTCAGATAAACAAAGGCTGAGAGAATTAGTCATAGACAAACGTGCATTATAAGAAAAACTGGTTCTTTCGTGGAAGGAAAATAACACTAGTAAAAAGTTGAATCTATACAAAGAAATGAAAAATACTGGAGATGGTAAAGATAGGGTAAATATAGTATATTTTAATTCATTTAAAATTATTTGCAATATAATTAACTATTTAAAGCAAAATATAACAATATATTGCAGGATTTATAATAAATAAGCCTGTAAAAGGTACTACAAGGGCAGCACATATAATGAGATGGGAAAATTGAAGTATAGTGTAAAGTAATATATAGAATTGTATATTACTTGAATACAAACTCTCATAAGTTAATGGTACATATTATAAGCCCAAGAGCATCCACAAAACAAAACAAACAATAACAACAACAGAGGTATAACAAATAAGCCAATAGAGGAGATAAAGTAAATACTTAACAATATTAATAACCTGGAAAAAGTAATGAGAAGAGCAAAGAAATTACAAAAAACAGATGGGATGAATAGAGGAGAAATAATCAGATGATATATTTAAATAAGACATATTGATACTTACATTAAATAAATGGTCTAAATATGGAAATTAAAAGACAAATATTGTTAAACTGAATAAAAAGCAAGACCCAATGATATGCTGTCTACAAGAAACTTAGTTTGAATATTAAGGGCATGGGTTTAAAGTAAATAAAGGAAAACATTCTATTATGCAAAACTTGCTCTTAAGCAAGCAAGAATGATTATATTAATATCAATATATGCTTCAAGAAAAGAGATACCATCAGGGATAAGGAGAGACATTTCATAATGACAAAGGTTAATGCTTTAGAAGATATAACAGTTCTAAATGTGTATATATGCAACAGTTGAGCTTCAAAAGCAAAGTGACAACAAATAGAAGTGAAAAAAGAAAGAAATTCTCAATTGGAGTTGGAAATTCAAAATGTTTCTCTCTTAGGAATTAATAAAAAAAAAAGTAGGAAGAAAATCAGTGAGGTTAAACAAAACCTGAACAATGCTATCACATAACTTGATTTAGTTAATGTGTAAAAAAAGATACAGGGGTCAGCCTAGTGGCATATTGGTTAAGCTCGTATGCTCTGCTCTGGTGGCCTGGGGTTCACCGCTTCAGATCCCGGACACAGACTTACACACTGCTTATCAGGCCATCGTGTGGCAGGCATCCCACAAATAAAATAGAGGAAGATGAACACAGATGTTAGCTCAGGGCCACTTTTCCTCAGCAAAAAAAAAAAGAGAAGGATTAGCAGCGGATGTTAGCTTAGGGCTAATCTTCCTCAAAAAACAAAAATTTACACTCAAAAGTAGTGAAATACACATCTTTTTCCAAGTGCACAGGAAACATTCACTAAGATAAAGTATATACTGGGCCATAAAACAAGTCTCAAACAATATAGAAAAACTGAAGCAATGTAGAGTATATTCACTGACCACAATAGAGTTAAATGAGAAATCAATAGGAACATATCTGGAACATCACAAACTTAAGAAGATTCCACAAAACACTTCTAAATAATCCATGGTAAGAGAAGAACACAGAAGAAAAAATAGAGTATATTTTGTATTGAATGATAAGGAAAACACAACATAGACAAAATTGTAGGATGCAGCTAAAGCAGAGACTAGGGGAAATTCACGGCGTTAACTGGGAATGTGAGAAAATAAAAAAGCTCTAAAAATCAGTGAATTGTATACCAACTATTTAAAGAATAAATAATACCAGTTCTACACAAATTCTTCCAGATTGAAAGGGTGGGGATATTTCCTAATTCATTCTATAAGGCTATAATTACCCTGACACCAAAACCAGACAAAAATACTGTAAAAAAAAGCCCCCCAAAACATAAAAACAGCTACATAGCAAGATCCCTCAAGAACTTAGATGCAAACTATGCTTAACAAAATTCAGCAAATTGAACTCAATATAAAAAGGATAATATATTATAAATAAATGGAGGATTATCCCATAAATGCATGGTTGTATAGCATTCAAAAGTCAATGTAATTCACCATATTAAAAGACTAAAAAATAATAATTATATAATTATATGGTCATCATCTTAATAGACACAGCAAATACATTTGGCAAGATTCAACAGACATTCTTCATAAAAATCCAGCAAATTTAGACTAAAAAGGAATTTTCTCAACATAAGGAAAGGTCATCTAAGAAAAAAACCTATAGCTAACATCGTACTTCATGGTGAAGTACCAAATGCTTTTCCCCTAAGATCAGGAACAAAGAAAAAATGTCCACTCTAAGAAGTTATGTCTAACTTGAAGACAAAAATGATGAGGGGTCTGAGATTTTACCCTACTTGAAAGCTAATAAGCTTCTATAATTTTATGGGTGACAGAAGATATGAGAACCCTGTCAGAGACAAAGAACTTTTTTTCTCAAAGTACAAGCAGCAATATGGGCTTCATATGAACATCAATTCCCCTTGACCCCCAGATCCCATGGGGCCACATGCAGAAGTAGCTCAGATGAATGCTGCACATGAAATTGATTTGCAGCACAGCTAAGGAACCCCAAGGTCAAGGATTTCTAACTTTTTAAGGAGCTGAAAAATATTTGCTCCAGAGAGAGATTGTCTCTATTGTACCAGATGACCTCTATTGTACTGTATTGCTTACTGGAAGAGTATGCAAACCTGCCCTCTACTCTGGAGGGAAACTATATCTAGATCTTCCAAGGCTGCTCACTATACACACATCATTGAAAAGAACAAAGCTATCACTGCGTCTGCTCACATAATGTGCAGAAACGTGAGAGACATGAGAATTGTCTACCATTAATATTCAGCCACCAATTCTACATCACCTTAGCTTCTGACAAATTTCCCCAGACGCAGAGAGGATGGGTCAAAACTGTTTAATTAGTAGTTTTGTTTCATTTAATTAAGGCTACTTCAGACTAAAAGCAGTAGAATGAGGCCAAACTACAACACTGTAGTACGATTAGAGCTCCTAGGGTCCTGTACCCAACCAAATCTCATAAAACTTGAGTGTCTACTTTAGAAAGGCAGATGGCTTTCTACTTGTGTTTCTTTATTGACCTTTCCACTTGGTTTAAGGCATTAATCCAGGCACAGAAGGATGTATTAGCAATTGCACAGACTCTGTCTTTGCCTGAAAGGAGGAAGACTGGGAAAATTCTATCATCTATAACAACACTTGCCGGGAAGTTAAGTATGATTAAATGCTTTCCATGACCAAGGCAGTATCATCAATTGCTTCAACTAAAATCAGAGACAAATTTTATACCATCTTTTCTAATTCTATGAACAGCCATTGTAGGGAAAACTCCCCAAAGGATATATGCATAAATAAGGAGTCTGTTATCCCTCTGAGAAGTTCCCCCCACCTTAATCCCATCCAAATAAACAAGGCTGACCACATTTTGGAAAGATTTGCACAGTCATCTTAATGCTGCATGATCTATTAGTGGTGCTTCCTTAAATACTTGAAGCTACTTTATAACCATTTTTAAGGTGTAATCGCTGTGTTTTCAGGAGGGAAGCAACTTCATACCTGGATTCAACGCAAGCACTTTAATCCCAGGGATATGAGAAAGTCCCTCAAGCGGGACCTATATCAGTTGTGGCCTCCTGTATGGCTGATAAGCCTTAAAATTCCCAGTTCAGTTCAAATAATTGAGTCTAGTCCTAGTGCTTTGAAGGATGGTCTGAGAGGAGTCAGTCTAATCCATCTTGATTGTTTATACCACCAGCCGGGTGGTTTTCATCTCCCTCAAAAAGACTGAGAATGTAAGTAAGGAAAATATCCAGAAGTATAGTTGGTGTTTTGCAAGGAAGTTGTAGGAACAGAGGCCATTCCTGTTGTTTCCAATAGGCTCCTCAGTAAGTTTATGGGCAATGGTAATCTGATTTTAGTCAGAGCCTTCTGTTGATGATTAATAAACCCAAGAATCAGTTAAACTTAAGCTGGTAACAGTTTTGGAGAGCTGCACAAGGTGAATTTCCTTCCCCAGGAGACTGCAGGGTGGTCCTGAAGAACTAAGATCAGTGATGCCAGTTTTCCCTCCCTAGGGGCCAGTTCTTATTCTTCTACCACCACAAGACTGTTGTGTTCCATTTCAATATTTTTAATATCATCTTTTTTTCTAGTCTTCTCCTATTTATACCCAGAATTTTCATCTAAAATGATCTGATGGAGCTGGCACGGTGGCTGAGTGGTTAAGTTCGTGCACTCCGCTTCAGAGGCCCAGGGTTTTATTAGTTTGAATCCTGGGTGTGGACGTGGCACCTCTCATCAAGCCATGCTGAGGCATCGTCCCACATAGCAGATCCAGAGGCACTCACAACCAGAGTATACAACTACCTACTTGGGGCGTTGGGGAGAAGACAAAAAATAAAAAAGAAGATTGGCAACAGATGTTAGCTCAGGTGCCAATCTTTAAAAGATAAAAAAGATCTGATGCAAGAGGGAGTAGAGATCCATTATGTCCCCCACTTTGGCCGAAGAGGCACTGTAGAAGAACTCAGCATGCAGTGTTCTCAAGGACGTGGTCATTATCTTTATCATCTAGGATCCTGTCAAACCGATAAGACAACCGAGTTGGCTAAACCAGAATTAAGTTTGAGTCCTTTATGCTCCCTTTTGGCTGGAAGGCTACCCAGAACATGTACTAACCAGGCTGGCCTGGAGTTGATGTTAGACGAAAGAAAGATGCACCATTTCCAGGAAAGATCAGAGTGAAGGTCCTAATTCTAAAAATGGGTACATAAAACCTTCTACCCTTTTTGTCTTGATCTCCACATGCCAAGCAGCTGAAAGGAGATGATCCTTTTCTGGAAACATCCAAATTCAGTGACCTAACTGCATTTCTTAAGTGTGTGAGCCAGGAAGAGGTGAGGAAAGTAGAGTTTTTCCATAAGCATCCTTAATCAGATTAGCATGTTTCCCCTCTATTCCTTCTGTTCTATTCTATATTTCTACTTTGCTGGGAGGTTTTACGGGTTTTTTTCCTCCTTTCTTTCCATTATTAACCATGAATGAGTAGAGGATTTTATTTTTTTTGCATCTTTTGAAATGCTATTATACATTTTCTCTTTTATTTTATTTATATGATGAATCACATTTATTGATTTCTTGGGCTTAAAGCAAACTCGCAATTGCCAGAATAGATATTATGTATGATCTTTTTCTATACATCATTGTCTTAAATTTTCAAATATTTTTTACATCTATGGTTATAAGAGTTGCTATATTTCCCTTATTTTTTAAAGTGTCTAATTTTGGTGTGTGGGTAATATTGGCCTCATAAAAATAGTTGAAAAGTGTTTCTTCCTCTTGCATTTTTCTGGAAGTGTTTTCATTGAATTGGTAATAATTCTTCCTTAAATGTTTAATAAAATTCACCAGTACATTCATCCAGCGTTTTCTTTGTAAGAATATTTTTAACTATAATTTAATTTTCTTTAACTGGAAACTGAAAATTCAAGTTTTTAAATTTTTTCTGTGGTCAGTTTTAGTAATTTGTGTCTTTAAGGGAATTTACCCATTTCATCTTAGGTATTAAATTTATTGGCATAAAGTTGATCTTAATATTGCCTTGTTTGAATTTTAATATTAGTAGACTCTGTAGTGATGGCTTCTCTTTTTTCCTGATATTGGTAATTTATATTTTCTCTCTTTTACTCTTGAGCAATCTACCTAGAGGCTTATGAATTTTACTGATTTTTTCAAAGACCCTGCTTGGATTCACTGATTTTCTCTATTTTTTTGTTTTTCTATCCCATTGAGTTCTGCTCTTATCTTTATTATTTTCTTCCTTCCATTCAATTTGGACTTAAATTTCTCTTCTTTTCTAATTTCTCAAGTAAGAATTTCAATAATTGATTTTAAATTGTTCCTTGTTTCATTTAATGCCATATCTTGTCATCCTTTAGCTGTGTTCCAAAAATTCTTATATGTTGTATTTTTACTATTATTCAGTTCATTTATTTTTAAATCATCATATTCTTTCTTTTTTGGCCAGTGGATTATTTAGAAGTATGTTGTTTCATTTCCAAATATTTGGGGTTTTATAGTTATTGTGATTGACTTCTGATTTAATTCCAGTGTTTTTGCTAGTTGCCTTTATATTGTGTCCCGTTTTCACTGTTACTCTCTGCAGGTTAGTCATCTGATCAGGTCTTTGGTCATTACCTTGAGGCAAAATCAGGAGGGAGATTTTTAAAGAAAGTATCTGTCTAGATGATAAAAACCAAAAGTCAAAATATGAAAAGTTTCTTATCTGAAGATATTAATAGAAAACTATTTGTTTTTCACATTATAAACACCAAGCCACCAATCAAAATGCACAAAATAATAAAAGTTATTATTGAGATTTTATGTCTGTCTTGAAGATACCATAAATTTATTATGGAAAGTTTTTTTAGAAATTAATCAAAAGGGTCAGAGGGATCAGTAATAGACTTAGAATTAGAAGATATCTCTTCTTGGCTTATATTCAGTGTCACTGCCTGCAAATCAATTCCTGCTGTAGAGCCATTCTAAATATACTTGATGGTAAACAGGAATGATATAAATACTCTACTTAAATTCTTTTTCTAGTTAGGTTGTACTTTATTACCATTAGGAGCACACACCCACACACACACCCCCAATCATAGATAAGACTTTGATTATTGTGTTTTCCAGCTTGTTTTGCAGCCAAGTGAAATTGGCTTGGAGTGAAAAAAATCTTAAAAGAAAAAAAACAGAAGGATAATTTTGTGTTTTCTTGTTTGTTTGATTTCCACTGTCTGCGCTCCATCACTGATTCCTCAGGATATGCTTGTGTAGTTTAAATCACATTAAAATATTTGGATAAAAGACATTACAATTTGAGTATTATTTACACGAGCCAAAAAACAATTTTCATTTCTACCAGCGTCATATTACACTTCTTTTGTTTCTTTTTTTCTGTCTTAGTAGGTATAGTATGATGAATGTGCTTTATTTTTAGCGTTTTACTGATTTAAGAAATTTCCATTACTGTTATAATCCAAAAGAGTATTATAAACAAAAATTCTCATGTTATAATCTAATTATAAAAATAGGAGATATACTGGGTCTTTCTTGACATTTTGTAAGAAACGAAAATTTTAAAAGATGTTATTACTATTATTGGTTTCTCTCTTTTACCATAAAACACACAAAATTTTGTTTATCAATAGTTATGATTAGGTCAATGGTCCTTAACTGGGAATGATTTTGCCCTCCAGGGACATTTGGCAATGGCTGGAGAAATATTTGGTCATAATAACTGGGGAAATGCTACTGGCATCTAGTGGTTAAGGGCAAAGGATGCTGCTAAACATCCTATAATGTACAGAACAGCCCCTTACCCCATCTGCCCCGCAAAATGAATTACTGGCTTAAAATATCAATAGGGGTGAGGTTAAGAAATACTCTGTTAGGTGAATTCTGGTTATTGTCACTTCCAAGATAACATCAGCCAAATCATGATTCAAAATTATGTAAAATGTTCATCCTATTATACATGGGTTAATAGAATAATAGAAAAACTAAATTATGTTTCTAATTTTAATGAGAAATTATTAAAGTACTGATAAAATTAAATCTATTAATCAAATTTAAAATATTATTCATTATGTAAGAAACAAATTTTTCTTCATTGAAAGGATACAAAAACACAGATTTTACAAAGACAACTCCATAATCTGGCTTAGCTAATTTAGGGACACAATTCTCAACAAGGGAACTTTCATAATATTACAAAAAATATTACATACTCAGAATTTTCCATGACTGATTCATGAACCTCTTACTGCTTTTATTTTATTCTTATAGCAAAAATCATTCATTTATGAAGTATTATGGTATTTCATTAACTTATCCTTAAAATAATACTCAAAAATAGAAACTTTTCTGGTTAAAGGATACAAAATAATGTCAAAAAGGTAAATGGTTCATTGAAGACAAGGTACTTCCACTCTCGTTACACATTACCGCATGATCATTAGAAGTTTCTAAATGTGTCTTGTTAATGTTAGAGCTCCCTCTCCTCCTTATTCCTTTATCCCTCTAATGTTCAGATTTTAACATACTTTTTTAAAACATAAACATTCTATATTCTGAATCCATCAATAAATCTCTTTGTACTGGTCAGAATTAATGAATTTTTATTTGTATTGCCTGAACTAAATGCTTAGTGAGTAACAGGAGACTATCACATCTGACAATTCAGAAACTTCAAGACAGGATTTTGGTAAACATACAAATTTTAACTAGAGCTTTGCATTTAGAGTTTTATTTTGTTTAGCTTGGTGATCTACTTTGGACAAGATAGTTGACTCGGTTAACTACTTTCTCTAGAAATTTTTAAAAATTATATCAGTTTTCTACTAAACTTGAATACACAATGTGAAAGATTCTGAGGACATTGGCATTTCAATAGTTATATAGTATAGCATATCCTTGAAAATTTACTTTATTTAATTATAGGCCTTCACATCCAGGCAATAATAAGCCATATGACTACAAGAACAACATCAAATTTATTGTTCACTAACCCTAATTAAAAATAATAGAATTTGAAGTAAATCCTTGAAAAGAATTAATTCAGAATATTTTATAGGAAAATTTGTTATCTACAGATATAATTGCAAGAATTAAGCCAAGGAGTTGTACTCTTCATGTTGATTTTGCCACAGAATGATTTATAGTGAGTATAATTTTTGCTTCAAAAACTAGATAAAAATTATTTATGTTAGTATGTGAAATATTTTCCCAGTCAAGTTATCTCCAACAATGGTGACTTGATAAATTTTGTTTTTATAGACCTTTCAATATTTTACTCTTCCACAGAAAATGATTTCAAATTACTGTGTTTTGGGGAATATGAACCTCTGTAGGCATATATCTTATGTGATACAATAAATGCAAATGATCAGTCTCTATAACTCCCTTCCATAGTACCCAGTTTGAACAAGCTAATCTAAAATCCACATTAAAAAAAAAATCTGTGAAATAATAAGAAAGATGGTTTCATGTATACTTCAAAGTGAAAATGATGGTCCATTTGCAGAAATCTGCATGAACAAATAAGGTTTTGTTCTACTCTTTTTGAATTAAAAGTCCCTAATAACTATAAAAAATATGAGCACTCATGAATCATTTTGCAAAAAACAAAAGCAAGTAATTTAAATTTTTCATACTTAATCCGTGTAGCAGGGAAGGTTCATGCTTAGGGAGGGCCCATCTGGCCTCTCTACAAATGGTAAGGTTTGTACATATGGGCCATAACATATGCATAGCTAGCTGAACCAACCCCTGCAACTAAATAGTAATTAGCATGGGGCAGGATTTTTATGGCTGCTAGCACACAGGCAAGTCCTTCCTGACCTACATCCAAATGGACATATGATTACATAAAATGGGTAGTTTCTTTCTCAAGCATTTATTTGTGTGCAAAAGTGTAGGATTTGTTTAACTGCCGCCAACGAAAGAACTGAGACCCATATGTTACCCTATAAACTTACCGGTTAGCAATTTGTTATAAGCAAGATGCAAATATTATGGTAAGCATTCAGAACGTTTATTCAATGAACCTTATGTTGTAAATGGAAACAGCAGTATGTCAGAAAATTTCATAATCACGATTTCACCACTGGTCCCATTTTATGTGTAATTCAATGTTTCCAAGTTCTACAATTTTCAATTAGAGACATCAGGGTCAGCAGAGTTTTAAATATAAAGTAATACATGGTTGAGTTTTTTTTGGGGGGGGAGAAATAGTGAAAATCTATGAGAGCTCGAAGAGATGTTTAATTTTCTGTGGGTCATAGTAGCCTTACAAGGCATGTCAGATAGAATACACTCTTGAATATTTGGTTAAATTTGGTTTTGATCTGAATGATATTTGATAAGGCACTAAAGTATAGCGGAGCTTTAGACTGTACACTGGCCAGAGAATTTTAGAAATTAACATGAAATCAAGGATTTAACAAATTTGCACGTATCTCGTAAAGTAATTTAAGCAACAACATATTACAGGTGTAGTCCGAGTCTAGCTCTAAGCTAGGTGTAAAGATGGAAAGATTGATGATTTTTAAAATTTTAAGAGCTTTAAATTTTGCCAACCCAAACCATAGGTTTAAAATAAAAAATCAGAAATTGTGTAATCCAGTAGAAATTTAAACACAGAAGTCTATTATAATTTTGAGGGGTTAAATTCTAGTTTTACTACTTTCTCCTATTGCTTATAAATAACCAAGAAGAATGATTTCACTCAATTTTGACATATGAAAAATGGACCAAAAATACAGTAGACTTTTGAATAGGTCATTGTGTATATCATTTTAAAAATTATTATAGATATTAATGTAAATACTACTACTGTACATCAGCTTTTGTCAGATACTCAGACATTGACAAGGGAATATTGACTATTATTTTCATCTTTATCTTAGAATTTTGGAAAATTTGGTTCACAAATTAAGATTCTTTTTTCCCGAGTGTTAGGAAGCCTAATTTTTGACGGTCTAACAAATGAAATTTACTGACTCACATTATGTTAGGAATAGGTCTGACTTCAAGCATGGCTTAATCCAGAATTTCAAAAAATTCCATAAGGAGTTTTTGTTTGTTTGTTATGTTTTCATCAGAATCTTTTAGCTCCGTCTTCTTCCGTGTTGGCTTTATTACGGACCTGGCTCCCTAGATGGTGGTGAGACGGCTACCAAACCTCCATAGTCCATATCTCCACACTTCCAAATCCAGCGGGGGAGCTGCTCTTACTCTTAAGTCCCAACAAACATTACCCCTCACCTTGTAAACTTTTATCATCCCTGGGCAAGGGGGATGATTTTTTTTTTTTTGTCTACTGTTCATTTCCATATTTTGTGATTCTAGAATAGTGCCTGGCACATCTAAGGCACTCAATTAATAATTTTTTAATGTGAATAAATGAATGAATAAATCCTCCCCAATATATGGCTGAGAATAGAGATGGATGATTTCTCAAAAGAAAATTTGGATTCTGGTATTAGAACAAGACCGGATGGATACAGAAGCCAGATCAGCAGATGTTAGAAGTCGAGTCTAATATTTTCAACATGGGGACATCCAAATATGCTTGTGCCTGGGTAGTCTTTGAAAGAAACTCTGTTTCTAAAACTTGATTTTATTGTTGCTATAGTGGTCACTGGTAATGTTTTGGAAGAGAATTACTCATTCAATTTTTTAAGACAATAATTTAAATACTAACTTTTAAGATATATTTAAAATAGGAATATTTTATGCTAAAACACTAATAGATGATGTTTGGTTTATTTTATTTCATTCTTCTAGAAAAATTACACTTCCATATGCCAGAAGTAACTGATTCCATAGTAATGTATAGTCCAACAACACACGGTTGTAATCCTTAACTCGGATATTACAGTTTAAGCAATTTTTGTATTACTTCCTAACAGCACTCTAGAAACTTATAAAAAATTTTTGTCCTATAGATGGTCAGATCAAGGTAACTTGGATTACATAAAGCTCCAGAGTTAAATTCAAGAGTAGAGTTCATGAATCAGTCCCTATGACCAATGCAAAAGGCCCTCTTTACTCTGTTACATCAAATAAATTAGTACTTTGCACAAACATCTGATGCTTAAACTAGCCCTGTAGACGGCTACAATGAAACCTGAATAGGGTTATAATGACGCTTTTTTTTTTTTTAAAGATTTCTTTTTTTCCTTTTTCACCCCAAAGCCCCCCAGTACCTAGTTGTATATTCTTCGTTGTGGGTCCTTCTAGTTGTGGCACGTGGGATGCTGCCTCAGCATGGCTTGATGAGCAGTGCCATGTCTGCGCCCAGGATTTGAACCAAGGAAACACTGGGTCACCTGCAGCGGAGCGCGGGAGCTTAACCACTCGGCCACGGGGCAAGCCCCTTTAATGATGCTTTTTAAATGGATAAGCAAGGCCTTGAAATTGATGGAGGAAATTTTGTTTTCTCTTAAGTTTCTCTTGGATAATGACTAAAGATACTAAAAATCTGTGAACATATCCATTTTCCACTTAGAATAATTTTTACTATATACGCTTGTAATTTCAGGAAAAAATATGTCTTTGCATGAGCATTTGTGGGGTGTTTTTATATTTCATAAGAAAATTTATGAAAAGCTCAGATTACTGACACATAGAAGGTACTTAACTGTTGACTATGTTAGTCTTTATTATTATTATTACTATGTGACAAATATTCTTTCTAGAATGAGGATTACAACTGGGAATTAAACTAAGAAAACTCTCAATATAATCTACTGGTTCAAAATACTAACTATATTTCATCAAAGGTAAATATTTTTGACCTTCCACAGGAAGGAGTGAATATCAGTCAATAAACGTTTTTCAATCTCCATCAGTGTGACTGTACTGATTTGTCTGGAAGGCCAGGACTATAAGGGTGTTTTTAACGTCCTCTCAATTTCACATGATAACATTAAAAAAAATCACTCCCATAGTATTGCTTTATTATAATTATCACCACTATTGCTAGTTCTGTTTTTAGAAAAAAACCTTTACTCACCTATGAAGTGGCCAGTAGGTCCATAGATATTGTCATGGTCATGTACTCATAAGCTCAGTGTAGGGGCCTTCAGTATTATAAAGATACTAAGAAATTAGTAGAATGCAATAATGAAAAAAATGATGCTGAGAAAAAGTAAGAAAGGAAGGAAGGGAATGAGAGAGGGAGAGAAAGGAGCAGAGAGAAAGAAAAAGAAGGAGGAAAGAAAGGAAGGGAGGGAGGGAGGGAGAAAAAAATGCTGCTACATTACATAATGTACTACAGAGAATAAGGATACAGCGCTCCCTACAAAAATATGATGCTTTAAAAAGTGTCGTCTTTTTATAACTACAGAATACCTCAGTAGCGTCATTTACTAAAAATAAAACAATGGTTTGAAAATCTCTTGCATGAATAAAATTCTCCTTTATTTCTATTTCTTATCATGTTTAATAGTGAATATTGACAATAATTATTGAAACTACCTCTGACTATGGCTCTGTCTCCCTCCTTTTGGTAAGTTCAATGTTGGTTTTGAATTGAACCTTTGCATCCCGGGTTTGCTTCCTGGCAACTGTCTCTCTTTTGCTCTTTGTCCTAAATGCTAACCATAAGATGACCAACAAGCCACTCAAAAGAAACATATTTAAGCTCATAAATCTACTCTACATTAAAGGACATTATAGAATTACAAAGCAAGAGCAAAGTGGGGTGAAATGGGTAAAGGGGGTCAAAAGGTACAAACTGCCAGTCTAAAATAAATGTCATGGAGATGATAAGCTCAGGAACCCTACCTTAGTTACTCTTGATTAAAGAGAATCTGTAGATTGTATTCCATTTGATGCAAGTATTTGTTCTTAAAGCATGTATTTTTAAACTGTGTACCCTTTATATTAGAATAAGGTTTTGCGTTTTTATTTTCTTACCTCTCACTCACTCCTGAACCCTCTCTAATTGTGATGTTTTCCTCTCTTACTCATCCCCTTCAGCTAACATCATCACTCTCCACCAAAACTGTGCTAGACAGGGTTCAAAATAATATACTATCACTAAATCCAATACATAATTTTAAGTCCAGACTTCATCTGGTGTCCAGCATCCTTTAAGTTCAATTTGCTAACTTTCTCAGAGACCAGACTCCTCTGGTTGTCCTACCCTCTGCTACTCTTCTTCAATCTCCTTTGCAATTTCTTTTACTCCTACTTGAACATTAAATATTATGATTACTCAGGGATTTTTCTGGACCTACTTCTTATTTCATCTGACTCACCCTCACTATACAATTTTATTCTCTCCCTTCATTTGATTTACTATCTTTTTTTTTTTTTTGAGGAAGATTAGCCCTGAGTTAACTACTGCCAGTCTTCCTCTTTTTGCTGAGGAAGCCTGGCCCTGAGCTAACATCCATGCCCATCTTCCTCTACTTTATATGTGGGACGCCTACCACAGCATGGCATGCCAAGCAGTTCCATGTCCACACCCGGGATCCGAACCAGCGAACCCTGGACCACCAAGAAGTGGAACGTGTGCACTTAACCGCTGCGCCACTGGCCCGGCTCCTCATTTACCATCTTTACAGAATAACTGAAATGTGTATCTCTACACTGGATTTCTCTTTTAAGCTTTAGACTTGTATATCCAACAGTAAGCCTACTGACATTTTAAAATGATGAGTCACAAATTCTTCAAATTTAACCAATCTAAAACTTCATTCATTGTCTCAGCCATGTTCTCTTGCCCAACATATTCCTTCTTCTATTTTCCCTCTATTGGCAAGTGAAATGACTACCCACTTGTATAACCCTATAAAAAGATACAAACTGCAAAATCCTTTTGGACGCCTGTAGTAGACATTGTCAGTGGTAGCTCATACCTCCTCAAGTTGCTGTTGTGATTTGGTTTCTTTATATCCTTCTCTAGGCTCCCTGCACTTTTGCACCCAGTGGCCCACACCTCCAGTTCTTAAGGAATGGTGGTTGGGCTACTAAAGCAATTTTTCCTGATGTGCAGAAATCCAGAGTTACCTAGGAGTAAGACTGATGATGCAGAAATATGATACTTTGACTAGATTTGGTTCGCCTGTTTTCTGATTCTATAATACCTCAAATTTCTCTGTTGACTTAGTACACTCATAAATATTTGTGCAAAGCCTTTCTTCCCTGCCAGATTCTGAGACTGTGAGGACAGGGGACATGTGTGTTTTCTTTTTTTGTTTTTCATCTCTGTAGGCTCAGCAACTGGCAGAACACCTGACACATAACAGGTGCTTTATAAATATTTGTTGAATGAATGAGTTAAGAATGTCTTTAGCTATTGAATGATTTTATGAGAGATACCTAAGTTATGTAGGCACAACCAAGATGGATAATCACATTCCTTAATGGACAGGATCAGATAATTCTCTACAGGTTGGGGGCATGCATACACATGTAAATAAATATCTACATCCAGAAGACATGAAGCATAATATTTTATAAACATATAAATGAAAGAGTTCTAGACAGATTGTTTATAAAATACCAAATGGCACTAAGTATTGTCTTGTGTAATTTAAAAAAGATAACACTAAATTTGAAGCACTTAAAAGTATGTGATTACATATGTCACTTCTTCCCATGTGTCTTCTACAATGTTTTCCCAACTAAAAACAACAAAACCCAAATTCAGATCGCATTCATTTTTAATTTAGCTAATTTAATTTTAATTTAGCTAAAACATAACCTCTAAGATACATAACCTTTCACCTCTAAGATACATTTCAAAAAGCATATTAGGTTAAAAAGAAAAATATTATACATCAACTATATTAGATGTCTTTCGGAGTTTTATCTTTTTTTAATTGAAGTATACTTGACATAAAACATTGTACTAGTTTCAGGTGTACAACATAGTGATTAGACATTTATATACATTATGAAATGATCACCATGATAAGTCTAGGAACAATCTGTCACCATACCAGATTACTACAATATTACTGACTATATTCCCTATGCTATACATTACATCCCCGTGACTTATTTATTTTATAACTGAAAGTTTGTACCTCTTAATCCCCTTTACCTATTTTGTGCATCCCCCCACATGTCACCCCTCTGGTGACCACCAGTTTGTTCTTTGTATCTGTGAGTTTGTTTCTGTTTTGTTTTGTTTGTCCAATTGTTTTCTTTCTAAGATTCCATATGTAAGTGAAATCATTTTGTAGTTGTCTTTTTCTGTCTGACTTATTTCACTTAGCATAATAACCACTAGGTCCATCCATGTTGCTGCAAACGGCAAGATTTCGTTCGTTTTTATGGCTGAGTAATATTCAGCCATTTTATATATATATGCCATTTCTTTATACATTCACCTATCAATGGACACTTAGGTTGTTTCCAAATCTTGGCTATTGTAAATAATGCTGCAATGAATATAGGGGTGAGTATATCCTTTTGAATTAGTGTTTTTGTTTTCTTTGGATAAGTACCCAGAAGGGGAATTACTGAATCATATGGTAGTTCTATTTTTAATTTTTTGAGGAACCTCCATGCTGCTTTTTGTAGTGGTTGCACCAATTGCATTTCCACTAATAGCGAGCAAAGGTTCCCTTTTCTCCGCATCCTCACCAACACTTACTTGTCTTTTTCATGGTAGCCATTCTTACAGGTGTGAATTGATCTCATTGTGGTTTTGATTTGCATTTCCCTGATTATAAGAGATGTTGAGCTTTTATCATTTCTCTGTTGGCTATCTGATTGTCTTCTTTAGGAAATTGTCTATTCAGGTCCCCTGCCTATTTTTTAATTGAGTTGTTTATTTTTTTGATATTGAGTTGTATGAGTTCCTTGTATATTTTGGCTGTTAACTCCCCATCCGATATATCATTTGCAAATATCATCCCCCATTAAGTAGGTTGCCTTTTTGTTTTGTTGATGGTTTCCTTTGCTGTGCAAAAGTTTTTTAGTTTGGTGTAGTCCCATTTGTTTATTTTTGCCTTTGTTGCTTTTGCCTGAGGAGACAAATCTCCAAAAATATTGCTAAGACCAATGTCAAAGAGATGACTGCCTATGTTTTCTTCTAGGAGTTTCATGGTTTCAGGTCTTATATTTAAGTCTTTAATCCATTTTTAATTTATTTTTGTATATTTTTTATTTTGTATAAAGTGGTCCAGTTTCATTCTTTTGCATGGGCTGTTCAATTTCCTCAACACTGTTTGTTGAGGAGACTGTCTTGGGACCAGCCCGATGGCCTAGTGGTTAAGTTTGACACGTTATGCTTTGGCAGCCCAGATTCATTGGTGGCCCTGCTGTGGCAGCGACCCACATACAATATAGAGAAAGATTGGCACAGACGTTAGCGCAGGACAAATCTTCCTCAGCAAAAGAAAAGAAAGAGAGAGACTGTCTTTTCTCCATTATATATTCTTGCCTCCTTTGTCATAGATTAATTGACCATATAAGTGTGGGTTTATTTCTGGGCTTTCTGTTCTGTTCCATTGATCGATGTGTTTGTTTTTGTGCCAGTACCATACAGTTTTGATTACTATAGCTTTTAGTATAATTTAAAATCAGGGAGTGTAATGCCTGCAGCTTTGTTCTGCTTTCTCAAGATTTCTTTGGCTATTCAGGGTCTTGTGATTCCATAAAAATTTTAGGATCATTTGTTCTAGTTCTGTGAGAAATGCCATTGGTATTTTGACAGAGATTGCATTTAATCTGTAGGTGGCTTTGGGTAGTATGGATATTTTAACAATATTAATTCTTCCAACCCATGAGCATGGTGTATCTTTCCATTTATTTGTGTCATCTTCAGTTTCTTTCATCAACATCTTATAGTTTTCAGAGTACAGGACTTCCATCTTGTTGGGTAAATTTATTCCCAGTTATTTTATTTTTTCAATACAATTATAATTGGATTGTTTTCCTAATTTCTCTTTCTGATTGTTTGTAATTAGTGTATAGAAATGCAAAAGATTTTTGTATATTTATTTTGTGTCCTGTAACTTTACTGAATTCATATATTAGTTCTAATAGTTCTTTGGTGGAGTCTTTAGGATTTTCTATATATGGTATCATGTCATCTGTAAATAGTGACAGTTTTACTTCTTCCTTTCAGTTCAGATGCATTATACTTCTTTTTCTCATCTGGCTTCTGTGGCTGGGACACCCAATATCGTGTTGAGCAAAAATGGCAAGAGTTAGCATCCTTGTCTTGTTCCTGATCTTAGAGGAAATGCCTTCAGCTTTTCATCACTGAGTATGATATTAGCTGTGAGGTTGTCACATGAGTTTTATTATGTTGAGGCATGTTCCCTCTGTACCTACTTGGTTGAGAATTTTTATCACAAATGGATGTTGAATTTTGTCAAATGCTTTTTCTGCATCTATTGAGATGATCATATGATTTTTATTCTTCATCTTGTTAATGTGGTGTATCATGTTGACTGATTTGCACACATAGAACCATCTTTGCATCCCTTTGATAAAACCCACTTAATCATGGTATATGATCCTTTTAGTGTATTGTTGAATACAGTTTGCTAATATTTTGAGGATTTTTGCATCTATATTCATCAGGGATATTGGCTTGTAATTTTTTTTTTTGTAATGTCTTTGTCTGATTCCAGTGTTAGGGTAATATTGGCCTTGTAGAATGAGTTGGGAAGCATTCTTTCCTCTTCGACTTTTTGGAATAGTTTGAGATGGATAGGTATTAACTCTTCCTCAAATGTTTGGTAGAATTCACCTGTGAAGCTGACTGGTCCTAGACTTTTGTTTGTTGAGAGTTTTTGATTACTGATTCAATTTCATTACTAGTAATTGGTCTGCTCAGATTCTCTATTTCTTCCTGATTGAATTTTGAAAGAGTGTATGTTTCCGGGAATTTATCCATATCTTCTAGTTTGTCCAATTTGTTGGCACATAATTGTTCTTATTAATCTCTTATGATCCTTTGTATTTCTGTGGTGTTGCTTGTAACATCTCCTCTTTATTTTCTGATTTTATTTATTTGAACCCTGTCTCTTTTTTCCTTGATGAAGTTAGCTAAAAGTTTATCAATTTTGCTTATCTTTTCAAAGAACTAGCTCTTAGTTTCATTGATTTTTTAAATCAGTATTTTATTTAATTCCTCTCTAGTCTTTATTATTTGCTTCCTTATACTAACTTTTGGCTTTGTTTCTTCTTTTTCTAATTCCCTTTGGTGTATGGTTAGATTGTTTATTTGAGACTTTTCTTATTTCTTGAGATACGCCTGTATCACTATAATCTTCCATCTTTGAACTGCTTTTGCTATATCTCACAGATTTTGACTTGTCGTGTTTCCATTTTAATTTGTCTCAAGGTATTTTTTGATTTCTTTATTGATCTATTTGTTGAGTAGTAGCATGTTTCTTAGCCTCTATGTTTTTGTGTTTTCTCCTGTTTTCTTCCTGTAGTCAATTTCTAGTTTCATACCATTATAGTTGGAAAAGGTGCTTAATACGATTTCAATCTTCTTAAATTTATTGAGACTTGTATTATGGCCTAATATGTGATCTATCCTGGAGAATGTTCCACATGCACTTGAAAAGAATGCGTATTCTTCTGTTTTTGGATGGAACATTCTATATATATCTACTAAGTCCATTTGGTCTAATGTGCTGTTTAAAGCCAATGTTTCTTTGTTGATTTTCTGACTGGATGATCTATCCATTGATTTAAGTGGGCTGTTAAAGTCTCTTACTATTATTACTAGTATTACTGTCAATTTCTCCCTTTATGTCTATTAATATTTGTTTTATGCATTTAGGTGCTCCTATGTTGGTTGCATCGATATTTACAAGTATTACATACTCTTGTGGAATTGATCTCTTTATCATTATGTAATGCCCTTCTTTGTCTCTTGTTATAGTTTTTGTTTTAAAATCTATTTTGTCTGATATAAGTGTTGCTACTCCAGCTTTCTTTTCATTGCCATTTCCATGGAGTATCTTTTCCATCCTTTCACTTTCAGTTTGTGCATGTCTAAATCTGAAGTGAGTCTCTTGCAGGCAGCATATATATATTTATATGGGTCTGTCTTTTTTTTTTAATCATCCTTTGAGTCACCCTATGTCTTTCCATTGGAGCATTTAGTCCATTTACATTTAAATTAATTATTGATAAGTATGTACTTATTGCCATTTTGTTAATTGTTCTCTGGTTGTTTTTTTATTTCGTCTCTTTTCCTCTCTTCTTCTCTTGCTCTTTTCCCCTGTGATTTGATGACTTTCTTTAGTGTTATATTTGCATTCTTTTTTCTTTATTTTTTGTATATCTATGATAAGTTTTTGGTTTGTAGTTACCACAAGGTTTATGTATAACATCCTATGTATATAGCAGTCTATTTTAAGTTGATGGTTCCTTAAGTTCAAGCATGTTCTAAAAGCATTACATTTTTACCCTCTACCATGTTGTATGTTTTTGATGCCATATTTTACATCTTCTTATTTTGTGTACCACTTAACTACTTGCTGTAGATTTTGATGATTTTACTACTTTTGTCTTTTAACCTTCAAACTAGCTATAGAGATGGTTGATCCATTACGTTTACTATATGTTTTCCATTACTACTGGAGTTTGTTTTCATAATTTTCTTACTTCCAGTTATGGTCTTTTCTTTTCCATTTAAAGAAATTCCCTTAACATTTCTTGAAAATTCCGCTTAATGGTGATGAATTCCTTTAGCTTTTACTTGTCTGAGAAACTCTATCTTTCCTTCGATTCTGAATAATAACTTTCCTGGGTAGAGTATTCTTGGTTGTAAGTTTTTTTCTTTCAGAACTTTGAAAATATTGTGCCACTCCTTTCTGGCCTGTAAAGTTGCTGCTGAAAAATCAGCTGATAGTCTCATGGAGGTGCCCTTATATGTAACTAGTTGTTTTTCACTTGCTGCTTTTAAGATTCTCTTTTTATCTTTAACTTTTGGCCTTTTAACTATAAGCTGTCTTGGTTTGGTTCTCTTGGGCTCCTTCCTATTTGGGACTCTCTGTGATTCCCGTATTTGAATGTCTTTTTCCTTTGCCAGGCCAAGGAAGTTTTCAGCCATATTTCTTCAAGTAGTTTTTCTGTCCCTCTCTCTTTCTTCTTCTTCTGGGACTCCTATAGTACAAATGTTAGTATACTTGATGCTGCCCAGAGGTCCCTTAAGCTATCCTCATCTTTTTTTAATGCTTTTTTCTCTTTGCTTTCTAACTGGGTAATTTTCACATTTGTCTTCCAGATTGCTGACCTGTTCTTCTGCATTGTCTAATCTGCTGTTGATTCTCTCTAGTGTATTTTTCATTTTAGCTATCGTATTCTTCAGCTATGATTTTTTCTCTTTTATATTTTCTATCTTTTTGTGGAAGTTCCCACTGTGGTCATTCATCCTTCTTCTGAGTGCAGTGAGCATCTCTATGACCGTTACTTTGACTTCTGTATCTGGTACATTGTTTATCTCCATTTCATTTTGTTCTTTTTCTGAGGTTTTGTCTTCTTTCATTTGGAACATGTTCCTTTGTGTCTTCCTTTTGCCTAACTCTTTGTGTGTGTTTCTATATATTAGGTTGATCAGCCACATTTCCCAGTCTTAAGGGGTGGCCTTAAGTAAAAAGTGTCCTGTGGGACCTAGTAGCACAATCCCCTATGGTTACCAGAACCAGATGCTCCAGTTGAGTGCTCTGTGTAAGCTGTATGTGCTCTTCTGTTGTTCCTGGGCCACGATTGCTGTGGGCATGTTGGTATGTGGGGCTGGCACTTTGGGACTGGAGCTGCTTTGGAGGGGATCAAGTGCTGGTCAGGGATGTTTGCAGGGTGGGGTGGAGTTGGAGCCACATTGGAGGGGTGTTGGCCAGGGAGGGTCCACAGGGAATACCAGGTCAAGATCAGTAGGGCTAGCAAGGTAGACAGAGGGTGTTAGAAATGGCACTCACCAGGGCTGGGCCACCTAGGTAGAAGGAGAGGAAAAAATCATAGCACTTACCAGTGTTTCCATCCCCAGAGAAAGTTCCAATAGATCCCTGCCCCTCTGGCACACATCCTAAAATTAGCCTACAAATCCTTCATGTATAACACAGGTATTTTTCAAGGTGCTTTGTCTGTGTTGGGACTTGGAGCGAGTGAGTTTGTGCATACACCCTTCATGACTAAAGTCTTGGTTTTCTATAGCCATCTAGCTCTCATGGGTATAAGCCTCACTGGTTTTCAAAGCCAAAGCTTATGAGGGTTTGTCTTCTTGGTGCAAGTTCCCCAGGCTGGGGAGCCCAATGTGGGGCTCAGGCCCTTGCTCATCTGGGAGGACCTCAATGATTGTCATAACCCTCCCACTTGTGAGTCGCCATGCTGGGGGTGTGGGTCCTAACTAGACTGCATCTCCGCCCCTCCTACTCTTCTCAATGTAGCCTTTTCTTTATATCCTTAGCTGTGGAAAACCTGTTTGCTAGTTTTCAGGTCATTCTCGGTGATAGTTGTTCCACATGTAGTTGTCGTTCTGGTGTGTCTGTAAGAAGAGGTGAGCTATGCCTCTTCCTACTCCACCGTCTTGATCCAATTAACCAATTTTATCTTTGTAGTCATAACATCTACAAAGAAATAATATTGTTTCTACAATCTTTTCTAACAGACTTAACATCTTAGAAACTTTCCTCAAAATATATTCATTGTTTTTAACATTGCTTCTTTGATTTCATACCAAATTTATGTTTATCACATGACTGCTCACCCAACTATAGAACAAAATAAAAAGTATCATCAAATAGTTTAACAGGAATATAGAAAAATGTAGTTTGGTTCATCAAATGATGCAGAAAATAATGTGACAACAAAAAACTCTGATTGAAAGTAAGATATTATTTGTACTAGAATCTATATACCCACATTTTAGGAAAAAAAGGAAAGTGCAGAGCCTGGAGAATATAAACAGAATAGAAGTGTATGAGCACAGTTAGATCATTGTTTTTTAAAAAAATAATAAAATGGCAGCTTAATATAACATATTTATGCCTAAATACTCAATGTGACAGATTCTAAGTTGTGTGAAAGACTACCCTTGTTCAAATTGGTATTGATATAACCTTGCAAAACCCAATGTTCATATTAATTCCCACATTGTTTTAAGTAAATATTTTGCAGATAATGAGAAGAAACAATTAATTTAAGATCATTCTCTAAAAAAAGGGGAAAGGAAATAGAATAATATGTCTGTGTGTGCATGGGCATGAGTGTGTATGTATATATGTATGTAAAATCTGCAAACTTTCTGATGCTGAACTACTTTTGTCTAATGAATTATTTCGCTAAATTATTTTGTTAATATAATATTTATCAATCTGTAGAGTCATAATATGATTTTTAAGATCTTTATATACCTAGCTGAATCCCTCAAACAAGACCTCCTAAAGTTTTTTCTTATATTACCATAGATATCTAGACATGCTGTTTCCTGGTCAACTTGAAGCATATGCTTTGCAAAAATAGCATGTCATCTTTACTTTTTCTCTTCTATTTCTGGAACCAGGCAGGCCAGCAAAAAGGCAAGCCAGCAGAGTATCCCTCACTCTAATTAGGTCTCTTTAAGGGAAGACAAAATGCGAGGAGGGTAGAAAACCAAGGACTTGCACAGCCCCTCCAAGCAGCTGGGCTGGCCCAGGCCAACAGTGATAGGCCTCTAAGAAGCACAGCAAACAGACGGACTTTATGTCCACAGGTTATCATTATCATCTTTTCTTTTCCCCCAAACCTGATCGATCCCTCCCTACACAATGATGCTTCAGGGCATCTCTCTCACTTCTGGGGAGTGATTGACCATAGGGTATCATTAAAGATGGTAGGTAGAAGGGAAGTGGGAGTGTGGGCAAGGTGTGGGGGAGGGTGGAGGGAGACGAAAGGCAGGGTTGGAGGCAGTCACAAGCTCCAGCTCCTCCTTGTGTCTTTTTCTCCCTCCTGAACTCCACTGACCTTTCACTCAGGAGCCAGCTGGAGCCGAGAGAGATTTAATTGAATGGATTCCTCAGATGTGTTTGGAGTATGGGTGATGAAGAAAGGAGGAGGAGGGAAGGAAGGCTGGCTACTGTGGTGAAAAGAGAGAAGATGGGGAGGGAACTTTCCATGACCTTCAAAGGCTAATTGCCTGGCTCTTCCTAGGCCCTTACTGGAGCTTGATTTGCACAGGGCTCCTGTTGTCTGGTCTAGCCACAGCTCTCCAGCCGCTCCCTGAACCCGGGCTTCAGAAATGCAGCACCGGCAGCTGCTCCCCCGTGACCTCCAGTCCAATCAATAGCAGGCTGGCCAAAGTGGCTGCAGCTCCCCTCTGCCCCTCTTGGGCAGAGCTATATTAACAGGCTCTGCTCATCCTGCTTTCCCAAAGCTCCCTCATTAATCTGAGTCCAGGAAAAATAAAAGAGGGAGTACAGGCTTGACCAGAAGCACTGTGTGTGAATGTGTGTGTGTGTGTATGTGTGTGTATTTCAGTCTTCTTCAGTGTTAGTTTAATGGAATAAAATTGAAGCCAGTGAGAGAAATCAAACCTCTCCTCTGGTATTTCCCCCTATCTTGTTTCCATTGTTTGTTTCTGAAATTATAAATCACAGGTAGTAACCAGATTAAGAGTTTATCCACCAATGCTACCCCTCCCTACTTTTCCGGCTCTCTAAACCCTGCCTTTATGGGGCTTTTGTGTGTGTGTGCATGTGGGGTTTTTTTTTTGAACATAAGTAAAAAGGAGTCAGTGAATGTCAGCTGAGTTAAATGGGTGACAAGGGAGATGGAAAGAAGAAAATTCATCCCTTCTTGTCTTTGAGAGCAATTTAATTAGGCCTGAGCCCCCCATGAGTGGGTAAGCAAAAGGCTGGGGGTGGCTTGTCTGGGCTTCCTCTCAAGGCAAAAGCGGCCTTGGATGCTGCATAAGTGCCTGTACACACACACAAAGGATTTTTAAAGGATCATGTAAGAAGATCAACCGATAAGCAGCTAATTTTGTGTACTTAGGGAGCAAACGAGTGAGCATACTCCCACTGGAATACCTAGGGTAATGGGATAAAAAAAAGGAGAGAGGAAAGATCTTAAGTATTTTACTATTAATGCTGATCACTAAAATTAAAGATTTATACTGCTTAACAGGGTGGCTAGTTGTAGCTCTTGGGAAGCTGCCTGTCTCTGTGTGTGTGTGTGTGTGTGTGGATGGGCGTGGATGGGTGTATGTGCATGTGTCTATCAGTGCTTGTGTATGTGTGTGAAGTATGAGTTGATATAATCATATACATACTAATATGGATGTTTTTATGTACCACTCTGTTATTTTGAAAATTTTCATCAGAAACCACTTTTAAACTAATTGGAGTCTGCAGAGAGGAAACCTCATTTTTGGTTCAAATGAATTTTCTGAAATGTCATTTGATTCGGGAAATATGACTGATCTGCCCGATTTCTTGATAAGAAATGAAATGAGCCGTTGTCCTTCAGGATATCATAGACTTGAAATGGGGGATTTTATGGTTAATGCCATCAGATAGAAGTGTCCTACTTTGAAAGGAGAAGTCCATCAGCCTCAGGGGAAGGCTGAAGTCTGAATTCGCCTTTAAATCCGCTGCTGCAGTTAAAGCTGGCATGGAGCAATGACAGATTTTTTTTCCTAAGCAATAATTACAAAATAAATGGCGATAAATAATGAGATAATTGATATGAAAAAGTTAACTGTTTTATACCTTAACATTTTGGATTCCACACGTCAGTGTTAGACGTGGAAGTCAAGAGTGAACACAGAGGCTGAATTTGTATGTCTGGACTACACTATGGAATATTACAGTTTTAGAAGTATGATTAATGTAGTCATTCTTATAAAAAACTGTCAACAATGGAGACGGAAAAACAATAGGGAAAAAAACTGAGAACAGCGTACATGAAAAAGTACGCATAGCCAGAAGCAAGAAGAATATCTAGGTCATTGACCTCAGGCACAGATGAATGAGAAATATGTAGCCATGCTGAAGAAAAGGCTAGCAATGGAATGGAGGCGGTCTTGCCACATTGAGGTGTGTGTTTTAAATGAAATTTCAGCAGGAAGGAGAAAACCATTGCAACAGATTTATTCCGTAGGAGGAGAGTTCATTGTGAATAAAGCGTGTATCTGCTAGCTCATAAAACTACCGACCAATACCTTCACTCTTACCAACCCTACCCAGCATTCTGGGACTAGGCATGCATATCTTCTACTGTCCATGTACTTATGCTGAGAGATTGTATACCATGGTCAGGTATATTTGGAGTTCTGCGACAAATAAAGATTCTCATGAAACTTAGTCAAAATGTAATAGCAAAGAGCTGTGAGGAAGAAAAGATAAAAGATACGATAAGAAAAAGGTATATTTCAAAGTAATGTACTTCAGTGCAGAGGGAAAGAGTGAGGAAGATAAGGGAAGAAAGAAGCAATGAGAGGCAGTAGAGATGGGGAATGGAAGAATAAAGAAGATGAAAGGAGCAGAATGCATTTGATGAAAGGAGAGTGGGGAGGGGGATAATGTACTTAACAGGTTTTAAATTACCTATTCTCTTATTTTTTTAAATACTGTCTAATTTCAATTACCACCCAGAAATACGAGAACTTTCTTCTTAGACTCACATACCAATGAGTTAATACTAGTCAGTACTTGCTGACATGCAGAAAACAATATAGTCATAAAATGTTTTATATTCTATCAATGAATGGTTATGATATGATATCAAATTGTATGCATTGACTCATTATTTATAAATGCTGGAATGTCAGAGCTTCCTCATAGCCTCCTTAGAAAGAAAACCTACGTTATTAAAGGAAAATTGCTTTTAGAAATTCAGGACTTCCTTGAAAATAAGCAATCAAAATTCTCAAATATTGAGAAGAGACACTCATAGCCTAATCCTATATAAACCTGGAATAAGAATTTTCCAATTGGCTTCCTAATTAACATAGGCCATTTCACAAAACAGCAATAGAGGTAAAATCTTGCCACCTCCGTAATAACTAGATTCTTTTTTAAATGTCATCCCTCTTTGCCTGACCAACAATTTGTATATACCTGTATAAATTGGAGAGTCAGCTATATATACACTTTTTAACATTTCTTCCTTGCCACTCTAGACATACTTACAAAAAAATATTAAAAAGAATGGTACACAGATGATGTGTAGGTGGTTTATTTTGGAAATTAAATGATTTTCCATTTTAAAGTGTCTAATGTTAATAAGAAGGCATTAACTTCATGAATTTCAACTCCTTAAGATAAATCAACTCAGAACGTATAAAAAATAATAGAAGGGTCAATTTATTTGTCCCAATTTCATGTGAACAAGCTGAAACTTGAAAATTTTATTTATGACTTAAGATAAAAGAGACTATACATAAAGATGCATTCTATACTTTTTTTTAGCTCTTGGTAAATACGTATGACATACAGTAGTCTTAGAGGAAGACATGCATTTGTTTTGTCCCCTACTTTGTACAGCAACCACTAACTAAAGAGGGGCGCAGAAAGAATTGCAATTGCATAGGCACTGATATAGTAGCCTAAGAGAAGATGCTATAACTCAGCCTTAGATTGCGCCCTCAAGAAATCATGCTGAATTTCACAACAGGTAAGCATCTTGACAAATTCTTCTGAGTATGATGAAAGCAGCTTGCAAAAATAGCAAAAGACTACATCCTGGATAACATCTCAGATACACCCATTTGTTCTGGGGATCTTTACAGTGTTATACTTAACTAGAGGTATAGCAAGGTACTCCTTCAGTCACATCATCGATCCTACTAAGCCAGTGCCAAGAATCTTTTTATGATACTAAATTTATCAGTTATTTAAAGTTATGCTTTTTTATTTCTGCTATTTTATGAATCTTATGTTGATAAAAGTATTAACATGGGAAAGTACTCTGGCTCTCACAAATACTACAATACCAAACTATAGAGGCTCCTTAAAGTGATGTTATTTTCAAATTTAAATATTCCTTATGTTATTCTTCTAAGTGCTAGTATTTAAAGTGTGCTTATGCGGAGCAGAACAGAAACAAAATTTTTCCACAAATACCACTGATACTAATTTTCCACAAATACTGATCTTCTAAACTCTGCATTCACCTATTTCTTTCTTTCTTTCTTTTTTTAGTCACTATTTACTATTTTAACTTTTGTGCGCCTGGGTGGAGTTTGTCCACTATTGTATCCCCCAGTAGTAAGCAAAATATACCTGGCGGGGACACAGCAAAAGTATTAAATATATAGGTTAAAAATTTTTGGTACTGTTAAGCAATGGCAGAACAAAAGCTGTGATTAAAAATACTGAAGTTCTGGGGCCAGCCTGGTGGTGCAGCGGTTAAGTGCACACGTTCTGCTTCAGTGGCACGGGGTTCGCTGGTTCAGATCCCGGGTGTGGACATGGCACTGCTTGGCAAGCCATGCTGTGGTAGGCGCATATAAAGTCCCACATATAAAGTAGAGGAAGATGGGCATGGATATGAGCTCAGGGCTAGTCTTCCTCAGCAAAAAGAGGAGGATTAGCAGCAGATGTTAGCTCAGGGCTAATCTTCCTCAAAAAAAAAAAAAAAATACTGAAGTTCCATGTTTGTTTTTTGAATTTGAACAAGAAATTATCACTCAAGCCCTGACACACATACATGGATAATAAGCACCTATATTTGCCACAGACTGGTTGAAAATGGCTACTATCCTGTGACTGTCCTAGAGTCTCAAGTAGATAAAATGGTACATAGCAGGGTTTCAAAGTAGAGCAAGATCCCAGATGTAAGCCAGACAAAGAGATTTTTTTGTTATCTCACAAAGAACAGGAGAAGGGAGATTAAGGAGTCACGATTGGAAGAATATCAGGGACTAGAGAAAGAGGTGCTGAGGACAGGAAAGAATTGATTTCCTAGAAAAGATTCTCTTATAGATTAAAAAACAACTTTGGAGAATCCTCAAGAGCTATGAAATACTAACTAGAGGCAAGTAGCAAAGTAATTTCTACATCCTCCATCCTTGGATTAGGAAATAGTTGAAGAATTCACTTGAGATGCCCCTCTACATCTAACATACTGTTCAAACTCACTCAAATACTATCAGTATTCCATTATGAAGGAACCTGTCCATTGAGTGGTTAACATAAATGGTGTTTGTTAGCATTTCTACTGGCAGCACTTAATCTTGGCACTCCCTTGACCACTACTAGTCCACAGTTAGAAATAAGACAATTTAAAATAACGAATATAGTTGAAAGATTATAAGACCCCAACATCTTGCAACATGCTGTGAATCTGATGAAATCAGAAATCAGCTTCAGCCAGGTGGATAGGAGAGGGAACATTAGATCTTCACATCCTTTTCACTATTTTCAAGTTTCATGATGCTACCAAGATCATTGTTGATATCAACAGATTTAACATGAAAAGGGAAAGATGTGCTATAACTTAAACTTTAGACATTATATTATTCTTACATATTCTCTAGGGCTATGCACTACGTAGCAGGCAGACAAGAATAGTGGTTGGAGAAGAATGAATGCATATGAATATAAATGCACCTATCTAAGAAAGACATCTTTGTGAAAAAACAAATCACTACTAGATGCTAAATATATTATTCCCCATATTATCATATATTTATGAGATATTTCATAATTTAAAAAATTTAATCCCTATATCTATACTAATATTTTTTAAAATCAGGGTGAGGATATTTTCCAAACAGATAATTTTAAAAAATTAAACTAAAACTTCAAGAGACTCCAACTTATTGATGTCGTAAATTGGTTTTGTAAATCACTAGAAAAATAGAATGTACAAGACACTTCAAAAGACATTGTGAGTGTAAGTCATAATAACAAAAGTAATGTGTAGTTATTTGAATAAGTCTTACACTCTCTGGGTAAATCTGACTGTGTTAACATGGCCTCAGAATGTAACTTCTAAAATAAATATTGCATTCATTTATTCTTACTATTATGGATGGTGCACAAGAAGAATAACCTTGCAAAAAACATAATTATATGAAAAATACATATAAAATTGTTTGTAGGTGACTTCTGCTTCTAGCCATAAAAGAGTAACAGACTAGATTTATCTTCCCATCTTCAACAGTAAGAAGATGAAATGAAAAGCTATCAAGTGATAATCTTCAAACATTGGAAATAAGCAGCATAAGATGATGATATCTGTGAGAAGAGAAATAATTGAGGTGAGCCTTCTGATTGTCCCAGCTTCTTGCCTTAAGGCAATTTCCAGTCTATGGTGTAAAGAAGGGGATTCCAAACAGAGCCCAGGGGACTCTCTGAGTTGGAGAACCAGATTGGAAATTGGGAAGGCCAAGGTGGTTGTCATTTGTAATGCTGAAGAATGTGTACCAGGAGAGAGACAGAGAAAGTTCAAAAAATGTGCAGAAGGGTCTGCTTTAATCTTTGGTTTAGTACCTTTTTTTTGGCATTTATGAGAGGAATCTTGAATTTACCTAAGGTTGTGAAAAAAATATTGTAAAGCATTAGGCTGAACAATTATCAGAGATCACAGAAGGCTAAGAATAATTGTTTCCCCACTAGCCAGAAAGGAAAGAACTGATAATACAAGAGGCATCACCAGAAACCTTAACAAGGCAATGCATAAATAGTAGGATTAAATTAGTCCTAGATTAAAGGCTGCTCTGCTCTTTTAAGGACAGAAGGACAGTCTTACTTGAAGGTGATTTTGTAGGCTACAAATTGAGACCCTTTGTGATCTTGGCACAGTGAGAACCCAGAACCTTCAAGCATATCAATAAGCACACGGTGCCAGTGTACTACAAAAGCAAGAAGAAGTCATGGATGACCCAGCTCCTCTTCTAAGATGCCCTCCTGAATTGCTATGCCGGTGAAATGGAGAAGTATTATTTGGAAAATAACATACCTTTCAAGATTTTGCTTATTGTTGATAATGCTCCTGGACGTTATTCTTTTAGTGGTAGTCTTCATCCCAGTATCAAAGTGGTGTCTCTCCCTCCAAACATTACCTCTTTGATCCAACCAAGTTATAGCAGCTTTTAAGGCCTACTACTTGAGGAGGACCTTTGCCCAGGCTATTGCTGCCAATGAGGAAAGCATTAAGAAGACACGGATGCAATTCTGGAAGAATTACAACATGTATGACTGCATCAAGAACATTGCTTGGGCTTGAGGTGATGTGACAAAGGAGTGTGTGAATGGTATCTGAAAGAAGACAGTCAAGAGGTTTATCCATCACTTCAAAAGATTTACCAAGGGTGAGGAGGTTGCAAAAATCAACAAAGCTGTGGTTGAGATGGCAAACAATTTTAATCTAAGTGTGAAAGAGGATGACATTGAGGAGCTCCCAGAGATGGTTGCTGAGGAATTGACTTATGAGGAGTTGGAACTGGAACAGGAATGCATAGCTGAAGAAGAGGCAAGAGAAAAGGAAACTTCGGTAGAAGAAAAAGAAGAACCCTTAAGAAAATTCACAGTGAAGGGTTAGCAGAAGCGTTTACAGACTTCAACAATCTTCTTAAAAAGTTTAAAAACGTGGACCCCAACGCTGAAAGGTTTTCGCTAATAGAGAGGAATGTTCATAGTGCAATATCTGCTTACAAGCAAATCTATGATGAAAAAAGGAAAGAAACCAGGCAAACCACCATGAGCATATTTCTGAAAAGAGTAATACCTCCTCAAGAAGAGCTTCAGATATTCCAGAAGGCATTGTTATAATAGGAGATGGCCGCTGCATACATGTTATGGCACTTGAAAACCTTCCAGTGGGACAAGATGTGAAAGTGGAAGATAGTGATATTGATAATCCTGACCCTGTGTAGGCCTAGGCTAATGTGTATGTTTTTGTCTTAGTTTTTAACCAAAAAGTTTAAAAGATAAAAATTTTGTAAATAGGAAAAAGCTTATAGAATAAGGATATAGAGAAAGAAAATATTGTTTTACAACTATACAGTGTGTTTGTGTTTTACACTACATTATTACAGAGTCAAAAAGTTGAAAAATTAAAAATGTTCTAAAATAAAAAAGTTACAGTAAGATAAGATTAATTTATTATTGAAGAAAGAAAAATATTTTTTATAAACCTAGTCTAGCCTATGTGTACAGTGTTGATAACATCTACAGCAGTGCACAGCAATGTCCCAGGCCTTCACATTCGCTCACCACTCACTCACTGACTCACCCAGAGCAAATTCCAGTCCTGCAAGCTCCATTCATGGTATGTGTACTACACATGTACCATTTTTTATCTTTTATACCATATTTTTACTGTATCTTTTCTATGTTCAATATGTTTAGATAGCAATGTTTTACAGTTGTCTGCAGTATTCAGTACAGTACCATGCTGTACACATTTGTAGCCGAGGGACAATAAGCTATATCATAGATCCTAGGTGCGCAGAAGGTTATTGGGCCTAGGTTTGTGTAAGTACACTCTATGATGTTCACACAATGACAAAATCACCTAGTGATGCATTTCTCAGAATGTATCCTCATTCTGAAGTGATGCATCACTGTACTGGAATTTAAAAAAAAAGAAATCTAAATTCTATATCCAGAAAAATAATCTTTCAAAATGATGATGAAATAAAGAGGTTTTCAGGCAAATATTCACTGAGATAACTTATTGCCAACAGACTCACAAAAGGAAATGTTAAAAGAAGTTGTTCAGGAGGTATGAAAATGATACCATATATAATTTGCATCTACATAAAGCTATTTTTAAAAAACTTTGAAATAGTAAATATGTGAGTGGAATGTAGAAGACATTTTTTTCTCATTTTCAATCTCTTTAAAAGATAATCTCCCGCTTAAAGTAAAATGATAACAATGCATCATGAGCATGTCAGATTGAATAATAGGTCTCTCCAGAATTTTGAATATGTTACTTTACATTCAAAAGGAAACTCAGATGTGAGTAAGTATGGGTCTTGAGATGGGGAAATTATCCTCGATTATGCAAGTGGCACAAGGTAATCACAAGGATCTTTATAAGAAGGAGTCAAAAGAAAAGGGAGGAATGATAGAGATTGGAGAAAGGAGCACAAACCAAAGAAATAAGGCAGCCTCCAGAATGTGGTAAAGGCAAGATTTTTAGACTTTTGACCTCCAGAACTATAAGATAATAAATGCGCTATTTTAAGCCACTAAATTTGTGATAATTTGTTAATAGCAGCAATAAGAAAGTGATATAGATTTCGGAATTTTGGAATTGAATGCTTTAATAACAAAAGTTATAAAATGCAGAAGTCACTTTGGAATTTGGTAATGAGTAGAAGCTCAAGAATTTTGAGAGACATGATAGAAAATCCTAGATTGTTTTGAACAAACTAATGGTAGAAATATGAACCTTAACATCTCTGCTAGTGAGGACTCAGCAGAAGTGAGATGCAGGTTAAGAAAACCTGTATCATCTTAGAGAATACTTAAATCATCATAAATTTATTTTTGGCAAAAATATAGACATTAAAATCACTGCTAGTTGGGGCTCAGAAAGAAGTGAGGAATATGTTATTGGAAACTGAAGGAAAGAGAATCCTCAACATACAGTGGTAGAAAGCTTATTGAATTGTATCCATGTTTATATGAAAATTAGAGCTGGTGAGCAATGAACTTGGAGGTTTCTATTAATGATATTTCCAAGCAAAGTGTTAAATATACAGCCTGACTTCTTGGAGCTTATAGTCAAATGTGAGAGTAAGAGACAAATTAAGGAAAAGATTATTTAGCAAAATGGAAGTAAAAAATTCTCAGCCTATCCAAATTGCAAAAGATGCTAAAACTAAGAAACCCTTTGTCAGGAAAATGTATTCTGGAAAGGAAGCCAAATGTGTGGCTGGATAATCTTTTGCTAGTGCTTGGGGGAAGAAAAGTCACAGTATTTAGTCACATAGAGGGCTCTTTAAAAAGATTAAGTACATGACTCATGGAAACTCTCAATACTCTAAGCACAAACCCAAAATAAAGATGGGATTATTCAGGAAAGATCTGTGGAGCAATCTCTTTTATAATGGAGTAAATTTCATGACATACTCAGGAAATCCATAGGGTTGTAGAGAATCTTATATCAGCAGAAACACTGCCAGATTGGACTAAAAGGGACATACTGAGGACAAAATAAAAGAAGACTGCCAGATTCTCAAAATTCTACAGGTGGGAATTACGCAGATAAAAGCTATTCAGCTACAAAATGAAGGATGACTCAGTGGGCAGAGACCAGGGCCCAGAGGGCAAAGCCACAAGCCTTGTCTTTGAACCTTAAGGAATTTGTCCAGTTGGATTTTGAAATTTCTTGAGACTTGTGGCTATCTTTTTTTCTTTCACTTTTTCCCTTTTTCAATGGGAATATCTGCAACTGTTAACCTATGCCTCTCTCACCTTTGTATTTTGGGAATTGATATCTTGTTTTTTGAGCTTCATAGGTTAACAATTGGAAACGAATTTTGCCCCAGGAAGGATTATACCAAGAGTCTCATCTATACATAATTTAGGTGGATTAGATGAAGAGATTTGGGACTTTTGAGCTGAAGAGACTTACATGAAATTGAGGATTTGAGTTGATGCTGTAATGGGTTGATGCTTTGGGAGAACTTGGGTTAGCGTAGATCTATTTCCCATGTGGAATGCTGTGAACCTTTGAGGACCAGAGAATGGACTGTAGTAGGCTGAAATAAATACTTAAAGATGTCCATGTTCTAATCCAAGGAAATCGTGGTATGCTACCTTGCATTCAAAAGAAACTTTCCAGATTTGATTAATTTAATGATCTTGAGATGAGAAAATGGTCCTCAATTATCTGGGTAGGACTATGTAATTACAAAAGTTCTTATGAAAGGGAGATGGAGGTCAAAAAAAGAAGGAAATCAGATGACAGAAACAGAGGTTAGAAGAAGGAGCCAAATTTTGAAATGGAGAAGGAGACCATGAGCCAAATAATGCAGGCAGCCTCTGGAATCTGGAAAAGGCGAGAAAACAAATTTTCCCTAGTGTCTCCAGATAGAAAACAACCATGAATATCAATTTTGAACTTCTGACCTCCAGAACCATAAGAGAATAAATTACTGATGTTTTAAGCCACTAGGTGTGTACTAATTTGTTACAGCAGCATTAGAAAACTAATTCAGTGACCTTGATAAAATATATAAGAAATATAATGTCTCATAACAATAGCATGAAAGATGGAGAAGGAGAGAAATGGAAGGATACAATTGTAAATTTCTTAAACTATTCATGAACTGATATATTATTATTCAAAAGTAGACTGTGTAAAGTTAAAGATGTATACTGTTAGCCCTAGGACAAATGCTAAAAATAAATAAATAAGAAAACAGGCAGAGTGCAAATAGGTGAATAGTGGAGATCAAATACAATTAAAAAAATACTTGATCCTATCAAAAGAAGGCAGGTAAAGAGAAAAACAAAACTACAAATAATAGAATATAAAAACAGAATATAAAATATGACATAGTTAAACCTAACAATTATGATAATTGCATTAAATTTAAATATTCTAATCTTTCTAGTTAAAAATTAGACATTGCCATTCTGGATAAAAGCATGAGACACAACCTTATAATGTCTAACAACAGCAAAAAGCAAGGCCACTTTATATATAAGGGATAAGAAGATTCAAAGTAAAAGGATGGAAAAAAGATATACTATATTAAAACTAATCATAAGAAAGGTGAAGTTGTGATATAAATATCAGAGAAAGTAGATTTCAGAGGAAGAATAAAAGAAATAAAGAGGAAAATTTTGTAATGATAAAAGGTTCATTTATCAAGAGGATGAAACTGTCCTAAAAGTGTATGTACTTGGTAACTGAGCTTCAAAACAAACGAAGCAAAAACTTGTAGAAGTGAAAGGAAAAATAGACAAATCCAAAATTACAGTTGGAGAATCACAACACTTGTTGAGTAGTTCGGCGAATTGCAATTAGACAGAAAATCAATAGGATATAATAGAATTTAATAGCACAGCATTCTTGACCCAATGAATTGGTAATTATAGAACACTCCACCAATCAGTAGCAGAATATACAGTATTTTCAAATGCAAATAGAAAATACATATATTCTGAGTAATGAAAATAGTCATAAGTTTAAAAGAAAAAATACTATGCAAAGTATATTTTCTTACCCCCAGTAAAATTAAACTAGAATCAATAACAATGTCTCGAAATTAAATATTTAGAATTAAAGCAAAACATTGTAAATAACCCATTAGTCAATGGGATAGCATAAGGGAAATTAGATAGTATGTTTAATTGATTAATAATCAACACATAGCATTTTAAATGTTGTGAAATGAAGCTAAAGTAGTTTTGAAGGAATGTTTATGGCATTTAAAGCAAGAAAGTTCTCAAATCATTGTCTTGTGATTTTACTTTAAGTGACTAGAAAATAAGAAAAGAAATATTAATCCAGAAATTATCAGAAAGAAGGAATTACCAAGGATAAGGGCACGAGTAAATGAAATAGAAACCAGAAAAACAATGGAAGAAGTAAAAGAATCCCCAAATTGATTTTATTTAAGTTCAGTAAAATTTATAAACTTCTAGTAAACTAATGATAAAAATAAAGAGAAGCTGCAAATGACCAAGATCCGAATTTTAAAAGGGAACATCACTACAGATCCCATCACATTAAAATGATAATAAAGGAATATTATGAACAACTTCATGCCAATTTAATAACTTAGATAAAATGGACAATTACCTCAAAATAGCCTAACTACCAAAACTCCCTCATAAAAAAAGTGCATAACTGAAATAGCCCTACATATTTTAAAGCAATCGAATTTACTCTTAAAAACTTTCCCACAAAGAAGCTCTAAGAAGCTCACTGGTAAATTCCAACAAACATTTTAAAAAGTAATACAATTTTATTCTTCTGGGAAATAAAAGAATACACTTCCCAGCTCACTTTATGAAGGAACATTAATCTGATGCCAAAATTAGAAAAAGTTACTACCACAAAAGCACAGGCAAATTTCTCTGAATAGATATTCCAAAATACTTATCCCAAATTTAGCAAATTCACTAAAAAGGATAATACATCACAACAAAGTTGAGATTGTTCTGTGACTACGAGGATGGTTTAGCATTCAATCAATCAATCATTAATATCAATCACTCATAATCATTCATAATCAATCATTCATGCAATCAATCATTGTAATTCACTCTATTAATACAATAAAAAAGGAAAAATATATAACCATTTCGATAGATTCAGAATAGATGTAGAAGTAGCACTTATCAAAGTTCAGCATTCACTCATGTTAAAAAAAAACCTCTTAGCAAACTAGATTGATAAAGGTCATGTGTACAGCTTTCATCACACTTAAAGATAAATGACTAAATATTCTTCCCATAAGATCATGAACAAGACAGTAATGTCTGTTGCCACCACTTGTAGGAAAAATTGTAGTGGAGATCCCATCAGTCCAATAAAGGAAGAAAGAAATAAAAGCATATAAATTGGAAATAAAGAAATAAAATGTCTTTAATGATAGATAATATGAAGATCTACTCAAAAATCCTAATAAAACTACAAAAAAAAGCTATGAGAAACAATAAACAAATTTAGCAATGTCACAGTTACCAAAGTCAATATGCAAAATTAAACTATATTTTATATAATCCCAATGAACAACTGAAAATTGAAATAAAAATAAACCATGTGCAATAAATTCAAAAATTATGAAATCTTTAGGGATAAATTTTAATAAGACAATGCAAGACCAATACACTAATGATTGCAACTTATTGCTGATAAATACTAAAGAAACATGAAATAAATGGAGAGAAATTCCATGTTCATGAGTTAGAAGCTATAATAATCTTAAAATGTCAGTTATCTCCAATTTGATCTATAGATTCAATGCAAACCCACTTAATTCCCAGAATGCTTTATTTTTAAATTGACAAGCTGATTTTATAATTTATGTGGAAATATAGAGGATCTAGATTAGTCACTAATTTCTGATCCATGACATCATTTTAAAACGTTATGCTAATTGACAAAAATACACATAAAAGACTATATAGCGTATGATTTCATTTCTATCAAGTCCTAGAAAAGGAAAAAACTCAGTGACAGAAAGCATATCAATGGTTGTAATCGATGAGGATGGGGACGACAGGACTGATTACAGAGGAGCATGAGGGAAACTTTGGGGAGATAGTAATGTTCTATATCATGATTTTGTTTATTAAACAACCACGCTCACTTGTCAAAATTCATTGAATTGTACATATAAAATAAGTAAATTTACATTATGTTAATATTCTTCAATACAATTGATTAAAAATAATTTGATTAAAAATTTGGTTGAGGAACCCAATTTTTATCCCATTCAGAATTCAGTTTTAAAATCAATAGTTTTATATCTAACTTGATACATGATTTAAAAATGTTGACGTGGTAGGAATTTAAGAAGACAAATTTACCTTAATGTTTTCTGAAAATGTATGACTCTGGATAAATGAATAAGTGAAAGAATCAATAAATGAATGTTACAATGAATGGAGGATATTGTAAATGGAGTGGGAGCATGAGTGATTTCCTCATAATTAGAAGACAATAAATATTTGTAGTTTTGATGTGGTTGAGCATTGGAGTTAAACAATCTAAGGCACCTTTTGTGAATGTGTGTGCAATCATGTGCATGAGAGAGCTGGAAAAGCAATTGTATTGACCAAACCAAGAGATTCAAGCAAGTTCATTACCTATGTTCAGATGAAGGTGGAGACAGGGAATTTGGTTCACTCTTATTGCATTTCGCTTAGGGTCAAAATTTCTAAAGCTGGAATAATACAGAGTGCCAATATTTCATAAGGGGAAAACAGTTTCCCCAAATACCAATTCAGCTACATTTATATTAAAATGAAACTGACAATATATCTCTCACAAATGTGAGAATTTTCAAATATGAGTAGTGTGGTCAAAACCTCCATATGGCAAGCAAAGTCAGAAATAGCTAATATTACAGAAGAAAAAAATATAATCCTTTAACCAAAAGATCATTTAGACATGATCCTTTCCAAACAGCACTATCACCTCCACCCACACCTTTTACAGATTGTAAAAAGAAAATTTAGAAATGTGCGTTCACTTACCTAAACTCACAGTGTGGTAGAGCCTAGACAGGAAGCCCAAACTGGGTTTTTACCAGAGTGTTCTTTTACAATGCCACACGGCCTCTTATAGTCATCAAACCATGATTCAATTGGGAATAGGCAATGCTAACATTATGAAAACATCTCTAAGCACCTCCTGGGAAATCACAAACTTACTCCTCAGATTTGGAGCAGTCCCTGGTGCAGATTTGTGGTGTTCTGTCAAATGCAACAAGTCTTTCACCAGTCAAATTATAACCCACCTCCCACACTACAAAGTTGAAAACTCATGGATCCCAGCAACGACTGACAAGAGTAGAGTATCAAACCCACCTAAGCCCAGTACTGAAAGTAGGTTTTGAAGGAATAAAAAGCCAGAATTACAAGGTATGGATAATAGACATATAGTAGGCTTTCACTGCAGTGTTAAAAGTTAGATAATTTTTACGAGTAAAATGCTCTTTAACACATTAACAAGGATGACCAAATTGTTGCTTAAATATCCTTGACATCTTGCTACTGTACAAATGTGGTATGTTGTACTCTTTTGAAAGAAAAGATGATATTTCAAGCACATTCAGATCCTATCACAAATGTAATCACTTCATAAAATATTTACTCAGCAATATAGTACAAAGAAGGGAGGATGTTTTGCAAAATAGTATAGCTTATAAATTTGTTTTTGAAAAAATACCTTCACTTAGCCCTTTTCTGTAACAGAGTTTGAATGCAAAGTAAGATGCTCTTAATAAATACTTCACGTCCTTCAGAATGTTTTAGTGATAATTTACATGAGGTTGGGAGGAGCCTATATGAAATAAATTTGCTTGGGTGGATTATTTTTATTGTCCAGGATACTTTGGTCAATTATTATGGTTGAAATGTAAACAAAAGAATGAGTTCAAAGATAGTCATAGTAGGGTATCTGATATTTTTAAATGTCATGCATTATATACATATTATCTTTATATCTAAAGGGATATATTTTTATACAACTTAAAGATGAAGAAACAGAAACTTGTCAAAATCATCACAGAAAGATAGATTCTGAATGAAGCCTCTCCTAGTTCTGATATGCTAACGTCAGGATCTCTCTGGGCAAGTCTCTTTTATGAGACAGGATTCTTGTGATAGTTAATTCTATGTGTCAATTTGGCTAGGCCATTGTACCCAGATATTTGGCCAAACACTAGTCTTGATGTTGCTGTGAGGACATTTTTTAGATAAGATTAACATTTAAATCAGTAGGCTTTGAATAAAGTAGCTTACTCCCTATAACGCAGGTGCGCCAATTAGTTGAAGGCCTTAAGAGAAAAAAGACTGACTCTCCCAAAGAAGAAGGAATTCTGCCAGCAGTCTTCCTGCAACATCAACTCTTCCCTGGGTCTCCAGCATGACAACTCTCCCTGCAGATTTCAGACTTGCCAGCCTCCCCCAATGAGTGAGAGCCATTTCCTTCAATTCCTTAAAATAAATCTCAATCTCTCTCTTTTTCTCTCTTGTTCTCTCTACACCCACACCCCCCCCCACACACACACACGTTCTGTTAGTTATGTTTCGCTGGAGAACCCTAATATAGTTCCCCACACCTTATCAAAGCCCATTGAATGCCTTTTCCAATCACCTAATTGCTTGCCTAAATTTACATGAGCTAATTCATAGCATAATTTATAGCTTGCCACATAGGATCAATATAATGTTTTTACATAATGTTTTTACACCAGGAAATGTCTAAGTATTAATAGGTAATATAAAGTCAGTTATTAAAAATGTCTTTGAAACTGATCTATATAAAATAAGGTGTGGAAATTATGAGCTCCTCAAAAATGTAAGAATTAATTGGTCAATTTAAAAATTAAATGTCTTTAGGAGTTAACTACTTGGATTGTACCAATTCCTTCACTTTTTGGCAAAATCTCATTTGTGCATGAATAACTCTCTGAAAATATGTATTTAGATGAGCAAGTACTTTGGACTTCCAGTTCCAAAAGATTTCCATGGGCTATATACATATGATAAAACTTTCAGAGATTGAAGTTTCATTAAACTGAATGCTACTATAAATTTTGACCCATAAATGACCTTATACTAACATCTATATCTTATTTAATTTAAAAAGTTAAATGTAAATCTGAGGGTAGAAAGCAGGTTCAGACTATATGAGAAAATAAGTTGAAATATCAATACAGATTAGTTACCACCTAGAGTTTGGTCGCAAGATTATTGGCATACCCTGTCTGTTTCACCCTCTTCCAACCCTGTTTACCCTCCAAGAAAGCCACCAAACCTCCACCTTTAAACACAGTCACTAGACTCAGTATCTGTACGTAAGAGCAAGTCATCTTGTATTGAAGATCTTCTGCCCTATTGCTAAGGCCTGATTCCTTTTTATGACCCATTCTAATACTAGATTGTGAAATTTTTCTTTCTTTCTTACTTGCTTTCTCTCTCTCTTTCTTTCTTTCTTTTACTTCTCCCTTTCTAATGGCAAACTGATTTCATTTTAGAAAACTCCGTGCTATTGGGTGCAGTCCTTATAGTTCAGTAAATTCATATGCCATGGTTTTCTGCTGCAAAAACAAATGACTCTAGAAAAATGTAATAAAATATTCCTCGAAGACCCCTCAAATGGGCAATGTATAGGTCTTAGAACTAACTTTAGCCAAATGGACTTCTCCCAGTACTTGAATCTTGAGCTGAATCATACAGAAAGTATGAAATATTTGGAGACCATTCATTTTTCTCGTGATGTCATGAGAGTTGAGGAGTTCTTGTTGTTTCCTATCCTAATTCTATATCTAATTTTCAAGTCTTTTCATCAGTTCAGTGAGATACACAATAACTTTCCAATAGATTCTTTACTTTATTTCATGTGGAATTTAAATTCACTGAGAAATAAACTTAAATGGTTTATTATTTAACAATAACTGCCACCATCAATTACATTGTGCCTAATCCCCTTTCTCACTGGATAGTCGGTCCCTTCATGAATCTTGATCAGATTCCATAACTTTTAATGAAATATTTGTCACCTAACTGTCTGTATTTGTCATTAAATATTCAGTTCTATACACTTTTAAATCTTTAATCTCAAGTATGATTCAAAAATTTTCTCTTCACCTCCTCCCAGTGAAGACTAGAGTTATGACCTTGGGATTATTTGAAATGGATAACATGAGGTGTGATGTGGCTCTGTGACAGCTTCTCTCTTCTTTTTCTAGGAACTAGCTCCTTTTCTATTAGTAAAGGTAAAGAAGAACATAGGGAGGTACAGGTCTCCTAACTTTACTCCACTGTAGATGGTTTGTTGAGTGCTTCAAGAACTCATTTTTGTTCAATATGTTCTTGCCTGACATTTATATCTTCTACTGATGTGGAGAGATCAATATATGTGTTGTGCTTGGGTTCCTTGAGGTAATGTTCTGATTCTCTTTGGTGCTCTCCAAAGTTGAGGATACCTCCAGAAGATCATTTATTCATCTTTGGCCCTACTACTCACTAGTACTTTTCCCCAAAACTTTCTCTGGGTTGAGCATCACATTGCTTGAGCCAGCAGCCATCCAAGCAGTCTAATGGCTTCTGACCCTCCACTAACATCTAAGCTCCTTCAATGGTGTCCATCATAACTACTAAAGAATTCTTCCATATGCTCAAAAGACTGGAAAGATTGCGTGGAAGTCAATTCCATTTGCTTTTCATGGACATGACATTATGGTTTTGATGGTTAATTTTATGTGTCAACTTGACTGGAACTGGGGTGCCCAAATTAAACACTGTTTCTCAGTGTGTCTGCAGGGGTATTTCAGATGATATTAGCATTTGAATTGGTGAACCAAGTAAAGCAGATTGTCCTCTTCATTATGGGTAGCCATCATCCAATCCTCTGAGGGCCAGTATAGAACAAAAGGTGGAGGAAGGAATTCATTCTCTGCCTGACTGGTTGATGTGAGACATAATCCTTTCCGCCCTCAGATTTATATCATTGACTCTTCAGTTCTCAGAAATATACCACCGGCATTCCTGGATCTTCAACTGGTAGGCAGCAGATCATGATATTTCTCAGCGTCTGTAATTGTGTGAGCCAATTCCTTATAATAAATGATATATGTATAAATGTCCTCTGGATTCTGTTTCTCTGGAGAACTCTGATTAATATAACCATAATCTCTTTAAATTATCTAGCGCAAAAGCAAGCATCAATCTTTGTGTTCAGCTATGTGTCTAATCTTTCGGAGACACGTATTAAGTAGATCCATTCTTCTGCAAAATGCTGATAGAACACTGAAAATGCCAAATATGCTAGATTCCAAGAATGCTTTCATAAAATTGTCCACACCATACTCAGCTCCTAGAGCAATCTGAGAGAAACTTAACAGTTGTGCAGTTTATCAGGTAATCAGCCAGAAAGTGAGATGTGCATTGCAAAGACAACTCTAGTCTTCCATGTTGTTTTTCTGATGCTTGCCTTGTATGGCTTTGGGTAGGAAAATACCTTCCTGAGGGGGACAGGGAATATCTCTTCAAAAGAAACTCTTCACTCCTCTCAAAATTACCTCTGCACTTTTCCTTCAGTTCATATTGATTGGATTGCAGGAAGCCAACAGATAGAAAAATGTAGAATGTTTGAACTTGGTTGTCCAGCCAAGATGGAGTAGAAAGCAGAGAAATTCCTATTCATAATTTAGAATGGAAAGGTAGTTTTGAGTGGAATGAACAGATAAAACTTCTAATTTAACTCATTTATGACACTTTCTGCCTATTGAGTACAAGAATATGAATGGAGGGCTTGGGTAATTTCCACCATTGACCAATAAGAAATGTATGAGAAATTCCAAAACAGCAGGATAGAGTTGTTACTACTGCCATTAGATATGCTAATAATAGAAATTTCTAGATTTTCACATCAAAGCAAAAAGTGAAATTCAAGAACTTTTCTATGGTGAAGAAATTTTATTTCATGTAGTTTTAAGGTTTCTTATAGCTTCCAGATTGCTGGCAAAAAAGCCAGGGACTGATTTTTGACTTGGCAGAATTCTAATCACAGTAGAATTTACAGATTTTCCTTGTATATGAAAGTCAGTACATTGATTGAGAAAGAGGGTGAGCCCAACACTTTGGGCATATCTGAGAGGATTAGAGTATTCATACTATCTTAATTCCCAACACCACACTAAAATATCCATTATTGTTCCATTACCTGAGGAAGCACTTTTTCTTCCCCTGCTTGAAAAGAATAAATTGTTCCTTTCTTGAAGAGGCCTGAAACGTTACTTGATGAAACTTTCTTGTAGAAGGGAACAGATTATTAATTTTCCAATCACATTTGCTGACAAATTCACATGGAATAGCCTAAAACTGTGTGATGAAACTGATCCAATCACAGCAAGGAATTCCAGCTAGTGACTGATAAGAAGAGTTTCCTACTCCATTGAGGAGTTTCTTATCACTGAGAGATCGCTTACTCTTAATTCCTAAATATAATCTGCAATGAACTGTTTTGGCATAAGCATGAAAGTTGGTTAGAAAATCCTTATCTTTATGTATATGCCAGAGCCCATTGGTTTGATCGTGTGCTGATAAGATAACAAGAGAGAGGAGAAACCATTCCTCAGGAGACTGCAGAAAGGGGAGAGACATCATTTTTGCACATTTGGAGGATGGTTCTGAATGGGGCAGCTGTAGAGGCAGTTTTCAAATGAAACATCCAGCTTCACAATCGTAAGAAGAGATGCAGTTTAGTGTGGCTTTGAGTTGATATAGGAAACTCCACCTTGGGCCTATTCCTTAGGTCACCCAACAATTCTATGAGCTAGTTCTTTGCTGTATTTTATGCCTTTTTTCTCACACCACCTAGAAGAGAGTCTCTACAATTGAACCCTGCCTATAGAGTCGCTAAATAATTCGCCTCCTGTGAGTAGTCTCTCCAACAGAGGTGTTACTTTAACAAATTACTCATCATTAGATATACTTTCATCCTACTTCTACTATGCAAAAACAGACATATTGATGGGAAACAAATGAACTGAAGAGTTTAGGGAAATCAAACATTATCCCAAACAAAGTGGAAGATGAATATAAGTGAGACAGGAAAGCAAATAAAATTCCCCACTTTTTTTTCTAAACACTAGAGTGTAATATTGTATGAAAATGCCCATAGTTAAAGTAGAGTCCCTTGTTTAAAGAAGTACCCTTCTCAGAGATGTTGAGAAGAGTCTCACTGAATGCGGAAATGGGGAGGGGTAATAAATGGAGGGCTAGTTTCTAGGGAGTACTTAGGGCATCTAACTTACTCACGGCTGCTTGATGTCGTCTAAGAGGAAGAAAATTTAGGGCTAGCGCCGTGGCCGAGTGATTAATTTCGGGGGCTCTGGCTTCAGCAGCCCAGGGTTTCTCCAGTTCGGAACCTGGGCACAGAAGTGACACCACTCATCAGGCCATGCTGAGGTGGTATCCCACATGGCACCACTAGAGGCACTTAAGACTAGAATATACAACTGTGTCCTGGGGAACTTTAGGGAGAGGAAAAAGAAGAAAAGAAGATTGGCAACAGTTGTCAGCTAAGGTGCCAATCTTTAAAAAAAAAGAAAAATTAATGAACAATGTTTTAGCATATTTTAAATCCTTTCATGCTATTTTCTTCTTCCAACTCTGCCCCAAGAACTACTCCTTTTTTTCTTTTCTACTTCCATTTAGTTCATTCCTGTACCTGGGCAAGCATTCTGCTTTTCAGAGTGATCCAAGCTTTCTCTTTCTTTTATTTTACAGACATATGAAACAGTGTGAATTTTCCCCCAATATAATCTGTAACTTGCTCTCATAGTCTGGCTATGTGCAGACCTATATTTACTCAGATCTAGTTAAATATCTGGAAACTTCAAGACTAGTAGAGAAGCTAATAGAGATGACTAATTTTTAATTTTGTTCTATTGTGACAGAGTGCAATAGAATTAACATAGCCCTAGAACAAGACTGTGAATATACATTCTTGCATATCCTATGTGAATGCAAATTGCTTTGATCCTTCTGATGGATACGGATAAGAACACATATACTGGATCAAAGTCCCATACCATGTACCTGAGGCTGTGGCAATCCAGCACAGCAAATGCTATCAGGGCTACTACCTGGTTAAACTTACGATATTATATTGTCATCTGCCATGATCTAACTAGTTTTTGAGGGGCTAGATTGCTAAATTAAATGATGATATATGATAGATGCCATTACCACTGCATCATTTATGTCTTTGAGAGTGGCACTAACTTTACCATTCCTCTTGGAATATAGTATCATTTTTGACTTCTCTTTTTCAGAGGGGGAACAGTTTTAGGAAATTCCACTTGGTCTTTCCTATTAAAATAGCTTTCACAAGGCTGGCCCTGTGGCTAAAGTTCTGTGCCATTGACTTCAGTGGCCTGGAGTTTGCAGGTTCAGTTCCTGGGTGCAGACCTACTCTACTCATCAGCCATGCTGTGGAAGCATCCCACATACAAAGCAGAAGAATATTGGCATGGATATTAGCTCAAGGCTAATCTTCCTCAAGTAAAAGAAGAAGAGGATTGGCAATGGATGTTAGCTCAGGGAGAATCTTCCTCACACACACACAAAAATAGCTTTCACAACACATGATAAGGAAGAGAGTTTTTCTGTTAACATTATACATTTGGGAACTAGGGATCTAATGACTTGGTGGGTCTTAGGACTTAGTGGACCCAGTCTAAGATGGACTGGGCCTGTAATTCAGCATAGTCAGTTGGTAATTTCTTTGGTTTTTGTAGACTCACTGAACCATGCCCCCTTCTCTGAGCCCACTTGGTGCTTCCACAGAGTCTTCAAAGAAGGAAGAATCTCTTTTTTTTCAAGAAAGGAGAGTAGGTCACTTCTGCAGGCCCAAAGAGTTCAGGAGATCTTGGGTTCAAGGTTCTCCAGCATTTCTATCCAAATATTTCCATTTCATATGTCAGAGTCCAACTTTCTTATCAAGAGCCTAAATTTGGCACTTGAGGTTTTCCGAGGCTAATAAGTCAGCCTTTTATGCTAATGTTACAACAAAATCCTGGGGTTGGACTTCTACTCTGTCTACCATTCAGTCATAGAAGATAAATTTCTCTTCAAATGCCACCAGGTACACTAACTGACTAACATGTTGCTTTAATTTGTGATTGATTGTCCTGGACCTGTCATTTTCTTTCTTCAAATCATCAATTCTACTCATCCACAGGAATCCAATTTCATAGGCTTTCTAATCACCCATACCTATTAACACCACAGAGGTTACAGAACTCAGTGTATCTCTTTCCATTGCATCTCACCAAGTTTGCCACAATTGAAATTCTTAACAATGGTACTCATCTAGCTCCATTTTCTACCAGTGATAGTGTCATAATTCTCAGCTACTGTTGGTGATCCAACTCCAAAATTCCATCCTTAGTGTTTGCTTCTTAGGACCAGTCTTGGTACCAACTATCTTAGGTTAGATTCTCTAGAAGCGAGCATGAGACAAGTATTTATGTGCACATGATTTATTTGATTGGGATTGCATTGAATCTATAGATCAAGTTGGGAAGAACTGGCATCTTGACAATATTGAATCTTTCTATCCCTGAACATGGAATATTTCTCGATTTATTTACTTCTTCTTTGATTTCATTCACCAAAGTTTTGTAATTTTCCTCATATAGATCTTATTCATATTTTGTTAGATTTATACCTAAGTATTTCAATTTTGGGGGTGTTGTTATAAATGATATTTTTTTGAATTTCAGTTCCACTTATCCATTGTTAGTAATAAGATAAAAGTTGAATTTTCCATATTAGCCTCGTATCCTGCAACCTCACTATAATTGGTTATTAGTTCCAGGAGTTTTTTTTATCAGTTCTTTCAGATTTTCTATTTATACAATCATGTCATCTGTCAACAAAGACAGTTCTATGTCTTTCTTCCCATTCTGTATACGTTTTATGTCCTTTTCTTGCTGTACATCATTAGCAGGGAATTCCAGTATGATGTTGAAAAGGAGTAGTCAGAGGGATGTCTTTGCCTTGTATCTGATCTTACTAGGAATGCTTTGGGTTTCTCACCATTAGGTTAGATGTCAGCTGTACACTTTTTGTAGTCTTTCTCAACTTGTAAAAGTTCCCCTCCATTCCTAGTTTTCTGGAGTTTTTATCATGAATGGATGTTGGATTCTGTTAAATGCTTTTTCTGCATCTATTGATATGATCATGTGATATGTGTATTCTGCTCTTGTTTCATGAAGTAGTCTATAGATGTCAATTATATCCAGTTGGTAGTGTTTTTGAGTTCAGCTATGTCCTTACTGATCTTCTGCCTGCTGGATCTGTCTATTTGTGAGAGAGGAGTGTTGAATTCTCCGACTATGATAGCTAATTCATCTATTTCTCCTCGCAATTCTAGCCTCACATAATTTGACATTGTGCTGTTAGGTGCATGAATGTTAATAATTCTTATATTTTCTTGGAGAATTGACCACTTTATCATTAGGTAATGCCCTTTTTTATTCCTAATAACTTTCTTTAATTTGAAGTCTACTCTTTCTTAAATTAATATAACTACTCTTGCTTTCTTTTGATAGTGTTAGTATGGTATATTTTTCTCATTCCATTTACTTTTAATATATATGAGTTTTTATATTTAAAATAGGTTTCTTATTGACAACATGTAGTTAGGTCTTGTGTTTTGATCCACTCTGACTATCTCTATCTTTGAATTGGTGCATTTAGACCATTAACATTTAAAGTAATTAGTGACATAGTTGGATGAAAGTCTACCATATTTGTTACTGTTTTCTATTTGTTGCCCTTATCCTTTGCTCCTATTTTCACTTCCACTATTTTTCTGCCTTTTGTGGTTTTGTTGGAGCATTTTTTTATGATTCCCTTTTCTCTCCTTTCATAGTGTATCAGTTATACTTCTTTTTTTAGTGATTGCCCTAGAGTTTGCAACATACATTTGCAACTAACCCAACTCCACTTTCAAATAACACTATGTCACTTCATGCACAGTGTGAGTGTTCTTTTATAACAAAATAATCCTAATTACTTTCTCCTGTCTATTGTATCATTGCTGTCATTCATTCCACTTATATGTAAGCATACATAAATATTTATATACAATTGAATATGTTGCTGCAATTATTATTTTGAATGAACTACCTGTCAGGTAAATTAAGAGTAAGAAAAATAGGGGCCGGCCCGGTGGCACAGTGGTTAAGTGCCCATGTTCCACTTCTTGGCGGCCCGGGGTTTGCTGGTTCAGATGATGGGTGCCGACATGGCACCACTCGGCACTCCATGCTGTGGTAGGCATCCCACATATAAAGTAGAGGAAGATGGGCACGGATGTTACCTCAGGGCCAGTCTTCCAAAAAAGGAAGACAACTGGCAGTAGTTAGCTCAGGGCTAATCTTCCTCAAAAAAAAAAGAAGAAAAACAAAAACTTTCATTTTCCCTTCACTTATTCCTTCTTCACTGTTCTTCCTTTCTTTATGTAGGCTTGGGTTTATGACTTATAATATTTCTTTTCTTTAAAAAACTTTTAACATTTCTTGCAAAACAAGTCTGCTAGCAAGAAATTGCCTAAATTTGTTTATGTGATAAAATCTTTATTTTTCCTTCACTTTTGAAGTATAATTTTTCAGGGTATAGAATTCTAAGTTGGTATTTTCTTTTCTCTCAAGACTTTAAATATTTCACTTCACTCTCTTCTTGCTTACGTGGTTTCTGAGGAAAAGTTTGATGTAATTCTTGTCTTTGTTCCTCTACAGGCAAGGCATTTTTTTCCTTCTGGCTTCTTTTAGGACTTTTTCTTTATCTTTGATTTTCTGTAGTTTGAAAATGATATGCATAAATATAGTTTTTTTGGCATTATCGTGATTGATGTTCTCTGAGCTTTTGAGATCTTTGATTTGGTGATTGACATTATTTGGGGGAAATTGTCAGTTATATTTTTTTCAAACATTTCTTCTGTTCCTTTCTCTGTTCTCTGTCTGGTATTGCCATTATATGTAAGTTACACCTTTTGTAGTTGTCCCACAATCCTTGCGTTCTCTGCTCTGGTTTCTTCAATGGGTGTTCTCTTTGCTTTTTGGTTTTTGCAGATTCTATTTATATATTCTCTAGCTTAGAAATTTTCCCCTCAGCCATTTCCAGTCTACCTACCAATAAGGCCATCAAAGGCATTCTTCATTTCTCTTGCTGTGCTTTTGATCTCTAGCATTTATTTTTCATTGTTTCTTAGGAACTCTCTGCTTACTTTGCTCATCGGTTCTTGCTAGCTGCCTACTTTATCCATTAGAGCCATTAGCATATTAATCAAAATTGTTTTAAATTTATGATCTGATGGTTCCAACATCCCTACATGTCTGGTTCTAATGCTTGCTCTGTCTCTTCAAATTGTGTTTTTTGCCTTTTGGTATGCCTAGTAACTTTTTCTTGAAAGCTGGACATGATGTACTGGGTAAAGAGGAACTGCTGTACATAGGCCTTTAGTAATGTGGTCACGAACCATAAGGGGAGGGGAAGTATTTTACAGTCCTATGATTGTGTCTCAGTCTTTGAGTAAGTCTATACCTCTGGACTGTGAACTTCATAAGTGTTTCTCAGATTTCTTTTCCTCTTCCATTAGGTGGGGCAAGATGGCTAGAATCAGCTGGACTTGGGTATTTCCCTTTGTCAGGTCACTTAGGCTTTAATAATACTCCAGCAGGTTAGGCTCTAGTTAACTAGCTTCCTCTGAGGGCAGGCCTTAATAGGAACAGAGGGCTCTAATATATTTCAAAATAGTTCCTTTTCTCTTCCTCTGCCCAAAGTCTGAGTGGAGTTTTCTGATATTCACTATGCGAATCTGATGGAGCTCCTGGAGTCAGAGCTAACAATACTGTTGGGGGTCTCTGGATTGTCTACTCCTGAATCTTTTAACTCTCAGAGTTGTCAATGCTGAGCCTCTAGCAATTTGTTAATTAGAGTTCAGGTTTCTTACCCTGGCCCTGGTTCCTCCAGTGGTTTCTGCTGCTGAGTCTTAGCTCCATTAAACCTACTCCTTGTATTCACCTGTCTTTCCAATCTTGTGACAGCAGTTTGCCCTTTAACCTTCCACCTCTCAGGGATTTCAAAAGAATTTTTGCTTTTTTGTTCTGGTCAGTATTTTACTTGTTAGGGTGAAGTGGCAACTTCCAAGCTCCTTACATGTGGAACTGAAAACTGGAGGTCCATTCATATGATCTTGTCTCTTCATTTGCTTGGTTACTTTTGACTGTCAGACATGATATATAAAAAGTGGTTTTTTTTATATATCAGATATATATAGATTATATATATCTATATATAGATATATAGAATCTATAATATAGATTATATATATATCTATATTATAATGTATGTTACATATAAATACATACATAAAATAAATAATAACATTCAGAGGCATAGGATGATGTTTTCCTCTTTCAGAAAGTTTCTATATTTGCTATACTCAAGCAATTAGACAGATTAGCACACCAGGATCACTTCATTCCAATTTCAAAACTAGAGTCACTTCAGTGTATTTCCTGCAAATGCTGGTATACATCATGTTTAACTTTACTCTTCCTCCTGGTCTCTCAAGATTGATACATCTGTCAAAAATTTCTCCTCAGCTTCTCAATCTTTCAGTTATTCCTTCCAAATTTGTCAAATAACTGCTTCTATAGTAAGAAAAGCTCCAAGTGCTAGCTCACTTCCTGCATTCCTCTTTCTTCAAATATTGGTTTGATATTTCCTAACTGATTTATTAGCTCCCTGTTGTTAAATATTTAAGATTATTTTTTAAATTTTTCATCCAGATAGTCTAGGTGTCCACAACAGGAAGGCTAATTCAATATCCTGGCTCAGAATATTGCCCCTCATCACTGGATCTTATTCATCTTTCTATCCTAGCAATAAGTCCAGTAGCCAGCAGAAAAGAGATGCTCAATAAATAAATTTTTCTGAATCATTTCAATTAAATTAATATTTAGCACATGTAGTGTGAACAATTATTTCTTTCAGAGGAATGGCAAAAAAAGAGTGTAATTGCCCTGATGTTTCAATATGACTACCTATTTGCACTTTTATTAATAGATTATACTAGTGCAGTTTTAAGCCCTGGTGGAGACAAGCATGTAGGATAAAATATCAGTCCAAGTTTCTAATTGTGCCATGTCCCTGCCCCTGTTCAGTTTTAGCTGCACAAAGTCTGCCAAGACCATGCTCAACTTTAAATACTGTAAATCTAACAAAAACTCTACCTGGTAATACAATAGAATTTCTTTCTACTGACAAAATGGGAATAAAAATAATTCATTGCTCTATGCCAAATATGTATTACTGGGCTCTAATTGACCAGTACGCACCAGATTTCCTCCTGACTGACTTAATTCCTTCGTTTTATGTTGAGAGCCTGTTTCAACGCCCCTTTACCCTGTTTCCTATGAAATCCATGATCAGTTGGGTTGTGTGTTTAGTCCATTGTTTAGTCTCTTCATATGTCATTTATGTTCCTCAATCCAGACTTCTTTCTTCTAACTGCCCCTAAAATGAGCTAGTCTTCTGTGCCATATGGACCAAGATAAGGTTTGTGAGGTCTTCTCCTGAAAGAATTTTTCTTTCCTGGTCCTTTTGAATGATGCGCTTGACTGCAGCTTCTTCCTTGGCAAGAAATGCCAACACAGTGTCTTTGAGACTTGATTGCTCTCAAAGATATCCCACTGCTTCATGCATTTATTCAAGACACATGTATTGAATGTTGTGGGAAATGAAATGTAACAGGGAGAACTTGTATTGACATAAACTTACATTTGAATATAGGTGAATCTCTGTATAAAACAATCTAGCACACTAATGCCATCTTCCTCCCTTTCAAACAGTATGGATTCAACATATTAAAGATCACCAGTTATTTATTTTTTAAGTAACAACCATTAGTTTTTTCACAAACAAAATAAAAAGTCTAACAATCCAAAGCCCCACATCAACTCAGTTCATTATTCTTTTAAACCATAACGCTTGAGGTACACTCACTGAGCATCCGTCAAACGTTCTTTTAAATGTGGTTTATGCAGCATTTTCAAAGTCCATCCCATTTCCTAGTGCCTAACAAAAGCTCCAGAAGCACCCCATCTCTGCTTTTTTCTTGGCAGAAATCTTGGAGGTAGACTCAAAATCTGTATTTCTATCATCTTTGTAGTTCCTTGCATGTGCCACGTGCACTGCATCAATGCTCAGTCATAAGGACTCCAGACTCTTGTGCATTCTGTATACACCACAGCAATCCAGATACACTTGTGCGTATTTACAGGATGACTCAGAATTGATTTGCTTTTTCATATTAACTACTTTTATCAAAATCTTGGTTCTTATTTGAAGTTGCCAAAACAAAGAAGGGAGTTTTTGGTGCCATGATATCTGGTTTACCTATGAAATCCCTGGATAATATCACTAAACTCAAACTCTTTTTTTTTTGACAATTTTACCCTTCTCTTGTTTAGCTCTCCTTTGTCCTCCTGTATGGGAGATGGTCATTATCACTGACAGGTCACACAAAACCTGGTCAGCCATCATCTTTGCTTGATTGGGAGAGGAAATTCTCGAGACTCCATGAACACTGGAGTCCTTTACGAACATTGAGACCACTAAATAGTGAGCTCAGGGAAACTATTACCTGCATGCGTGTGAAAACATATTTCAAGTACATGTCTAGGGATGTCAGAGCTCAATGTGTTTACTAAATTAGTGTTATAGAACGATGACAATAATAACTATTTTATCTCAGTCTCCTTATGTGCCAAGAACTGTGCTAAGAAGTGCTTTTACAAGCTTCCTATAATTTAATCCTTACTAAAATGTTATCAAGCAAGTGCTATTACAGATGAATAAACTGAAAACTGAATTTTACAAATGCTAAGAAACTTGCAAAAGTAATATTGTTACTGAGGGAACATGTGAATGCTTAACACATGTCTGTGATATGAAAACCGCCTGCTTTAAACCAGGGGTCTGGAAATTTTTTCTTTAAAGGACCAGATAGGAAATATTTTAGGTTTCATGAGGCATACTGTCTCTGCAACTGCTATTCAAATATTCATAATTCATTGCAAAAGTAGCCAGAGACAACAGATGAAAAAATGAGTACGTTTTAATAAAGCTTTACTTATGAAAACAAGTGACTGACCAAATTTCTCAGGACTGGCCAGATTTGGCTTATAGGTGTAGTGTGTAAACCTCTGCTGACTCATACTATGTGGCTTGATTTAAAATTTTGTGCCGGCCCAGTGGTGCAGCGGTTAAGTTCACACGTTCTGCTTTGGGGGCCCAGGGTTCGCCAGTTCTGATCCCAGGTGTGGACATGGCACCGTTTGGCACGCCATGCTGTGGTAGGCGTCCCACATATAAAGTAGAGGAAGATGAGCACAGATGTTAGCACAGGGCAAGTCTTCCTCAGCAAAAAGAGGAGGATTAGCAGCAGTTAGCTCAGGGCTAATTTTCCTCAAAAAAAAATTCATAAAATTATTTTAGTGGATGACTAAGTTCTGTTTCAGAATATTGGAAAATTAAATATAAGATATTCTTTTTTGAGGTATTCACACCAATATATAACTTCAGCCAAAAGAAATCAAGCTCTATTGAGACTTTTTTCTTCAAAATGGGTTAAATTACAAAACTTTTTCCATGCTCAATCTTACATAGTTTATCATAACAAAACATTATTCTATGTTTAGCCTCTTTCTGCCAAGGAGGTCAAACTCTTTTAGAACATTATCTCATTAATCCTGCCTACAATCCTGTGAGGGAGGGAGATGACAAATATTAAGAAAGGTTCAGAGTCTTTTAGATTCAATTCAAAAGTTGAAAGAAGATGAGTGACAGGCGCTTACTGCCCTCATAGTTACCCAACATCCTTAAAAATATGTACTTTGAGTCTTTCAGAGGCATGCTGTTCCTCGGCTGGGTGCTTCTGGGAAAAGGGATCCAGCACCAGAAAATCCATTTTTCTAAAATGCCCTTATTTAGAGCTATATGTCCCAGAAGGATTTGGTTTTCATAGAGTTTTTCATCACTTCTTGTGTTATCAAGATGCTCTGTTCTACAAAACAGCTGTTCTCTTTTTTCTGGCTGATGACTGTATTTCAGTAGTAGGAAATGTAATCCAGAAAAGTAAAATATTTCTGGTTTTTATGGCTTATATATAGTGTATATGCATTATATTTGTATGTATTCATTGTATACATTACATGTATATGTTCACCTGTGCCTAGTAGTGATATAATGCCTGGTAGCAATTTAGGCATAACATAAAGCAAGAAATTTTACACTTTTATGTCATGAGTGATAATCACCATAAACATCATATTAAACGATGCTCAAATTAAAAAAATAATCTTTCTCAATTCCTACTTTCATCAGCCTATGCCCCTGCTCCAACGCCTATAAGGTAACCATATCATTCTTATGAAATCCAGCAATTTTGACCTATCCTTTGAGCCTTTCAGCAATTCAACTCTGTGCCAATAACAACATCTCTCAGACTCCCTAACTAGTGTCTCTATATAGTTTCAGCAAACCTGTCTAATATCATCCACAGACTATGTCTGTATTCTTGGAAATACATATCTGAATATGCAGTTCCTTCCATCTAGAATTTCTACCTCATCTTTTTCCACTATTTTATGTTTCCCTCTTTAGTAAGAACCCTACTTCAAGCTCGTTTTCTTTAGGAAATCTTACATGATCAAAGCAACTCAAGGGAGAGATCCATTCATGAAAAGAATATTTATGGAATATATGTAACATTCTATACAAGATATAATGCAGAGACTTTGAGGTTTGTTTTGACAAATTTGTCAACATAAATAAACATAAATAAACATATCTATTTTTAATATAAATAGATAAATAGGTAAAGGATCATACTATATGTATTAGGATACATAAAATACACACTTGCACACATAAGAATAACACAAGGTCAAAATTTACATTGCCAAAAATAATGTACTATGGAAGGTTACATGAAAGAGACATTTCTTTCAGGGTTAGGTGAGGGAAAGATTTATCTAGAAAGTGTTTGAGGGGCAGCATACTGTACCTGTAGAATTTGTACATGTAGAAATAAGTTACTTGAGGACATATGTTTCAGGTCATATCACAAAAATTGAATGTTAGCTTGGATAAAGAATATAGTATATGGAAGAAAGTAGGAAATAGTACAACTGGTTATAGTTTATGGAAGATTGAGATTGCTAAATGTTATTTTGAGTTTGGGAACCAGTGAAGATTTTGTACAAAAGATATACATAATAGCTGTGCTTTAGGGAGATTAACCTAACAATACAATGTAGGGTAGGTAAGATAGATTGGAGATGGGAGGATACCAGAAGAGAAAGACTAGTTCAAGCTTTTGCAATATTTCAGAAGAGATAATAAGATCTTGGACTAGTATAATGGTAGGTGAAATGAAAAAGAAATAAATGAAAGCAGATGAAAGAGAATATATAGAAGTAGGATTGAGGCAATAGAAGAGGAAACAGATATCAATCAGTCTCATGCTTTTAAAATCATCTCCCAGCTACATAACTTTGCGCTGAACTGAACTGTGGACCCCTGTATCCAACTGCCCACCATGAATGTCCACTAGCTACTTAATAGTCATCTCACATTGCACATGGCTGCCACCAAGCCTGCTCTGCCTGCAGTTGCCTTCAGCTCAATAAATGTTAACTATTTTTCCAGCGGTTGAGGACCAAAATTAGTCAGTCTCGACTTAATTCTTTCCCTCATACTACATATCAGACTTGACAGAGAAATCCTGTTGGCTCTATAGTTAATTGAAGTTCAAAAGACAGTCAGTTCTTACCATCTCCACTGCCACCCCCCTCATCTAAAACACTATCATGTCTCTCCTGAATTATCACAATAACTCCTAAAACACTTCTACTTTTATCTTCCTACTCTCTAATCTCCACCCAGCAGCTAGAACTATCATATCACAACTCTGCTCAAAACTCTCTAACAGGGGATGGCCTGGTGGTACAGTGGTTAAGCTCACATGTTCCTCTTTGACGGCCCAGGGTTCACTCGTTCAGATCCCAGGTACAGCCCTATGCACTGCTTATCAAGCTATGTTGTGGCGGGCGTCCCACATGTAAAGCAGAGGAAGATGGGCACAGATGTTAGCTCAGGGCCAGTCTTCCACAGCAAAAAGAGGAGGATTGGCAGATTTTAGCTCAGGGCTAATCTTCCTCAAAAAGACCCCTCAAAACTCTCTAATAGCCTTATGAATAAATAGAATAGTAATGTAAAGGCTTGTGGTCAAGAATACGCCTTTGTGCGGAGAATGACGTCATTAAAGATTCACTGATTTCAGTTAAAAAAAAAAACCCCTCTGACAGCTTCCCATCTCACTCAGAATAAAATCCAAAGTCCTGACAATGGCCTACAAAGACCTACAAAACCTGATTCCCTTCTACTTCTCAAATCTCATCTTTTACTTCTTTCTCTCCTCACTGGAGAAGTGGGGACCTTAGCAGGGACACATTATTGCTATAAGCATCCTTCAGACTCAGCACAACTGAGACGGGGGTCCTACAATCTGGTTTTGCTGGCTATTAACTGCAACAGGGAATACCCCCAGAAAAGCTATCAGACAAAAGCTGAAAAAATGTGGCTCTTAAAGGTCCCACACAAAAATTCACCTTCTCAAAGAGCAACCTAAAATCACCAAAATGACAGCTGCACCATCATTTGGTGAAAAGACACTCACCTGGTAGGCTCTGGGCGCATCTCGGTGAGAGGTGAGACCTCTCCAGAGACTGAGACTTTGGTGGCAGCCATTGTTGTGACCTAGTACAGGCATGCTGACACAGACACTGGCAGATGCCATTGAAGTTCTTTCCCTCACCTGATAGCCCAGGGGTCTGGCCCCTCCCAACATTAAGCACTCAGACTACTTGTAGGCCTGCATAGATTGGGTACCTGATCCTCTACAGGCAGGCGAGTATGTCCACCTCTGTGGGACAAGGCCTGTGTGAGGACCGAGTGAACTATGAGGGGTGTTGATGGAGAGGTGAGGGCCTCTGCAGTTGGGCAACCGGATACACTCCAGGGGGTTGGGAAATGTGCATGGACCAGGGCTGTGTTGACAGTGTGTGTGGACCTGTGGGGGCTGGGGCTTATCAGTAGCAAAAGACCTGTGCTTCACAATCATCTACCTTCCAAAGCCTGAAAAAAATTGGGTGGTGCATGCCTAGGGCAAGCCCCACCCAGCTGCAATCTTAAGAGAACTGACAATAGCCTTGCAGGCTTGAGGCCTACAGCAAATGTAAGTCCCTGAGCCTAGCAAACAGCTACACTGGGTACATACTCAATTAACAGGAAAACTGCAACAAGAATGTTCTATAAGACCTTGGAGCCAATGGTGCTGGGGCTCTTCAAACCCAATTTACAAACAGCTGGCCAGGGAGGGAAACACCCTGGGTGCCTGCAGTAAGAGCAACCCTGCCACAGGAGAAGGACACAAGTAGCCCCAACAGGGGTTACTCCTGGATCATTTGGACTGGTGACAAGAGGGAAGCAAACTGCTGAGCCTCAAAAGGCATCTCTTACATAAGGCTACTTCTCCAAGATCAGGAGACATAGCTGACTCATCTAAAAGATAGATACAAGCACAGAGAAAGAGTAATAATGATGAGGCAAAGGAATACATTCCAAGCAAGGGAACAGAGCAAAACCCCAGAAAAAGAACTAAATGAAACAGAAATAAGCAATTTACCTGACAAAGAGTTCAAACAAAAACTCAGAAGGATGCTCACTGATAGTGGGAGAAGACTGGATGAACACAGTGAGAACATCAACAAAGAACTGGAAAATATAAAAAAGAACCAATCAGAAATGAAGAATACAATACTGGAAATGAAAAATTCACTAGAGGGACTCAATAGCAGATCAGCGAACTGGAAGAAAGACTAGAGGGAATCACCCAAGCTGAACAGATAAAAACAAAAGAATTAGACAGAAGAACAGTCTAAGGGAACACTGGGACAATATCAAGCACATTAACATTCATATTATAGGTGTCCCAGAAGGAGAAGAGAAAGACAGAGGGGCAGAGAATCTATTGGAAGAAATAATAACTGAAAATTTTCCTAACATAAGGAAGGAAAGAGGCATCCAAGTACAGGAAGCACAGAAAGCACTAAACAAGATGAACACCAAGAGGCCGACACCAAGATACATTATAATTAAAATGTCCAAAATTAAAGACAAAGAGAGAATCCTAAAAGTGGCAAGAGAAAGGCAACAAGTGACATACAAAGGAAAGCCATAAGGCTATGGGCGGACTTCTCAGCTGAAACCCTACAGACTAGAAGACAGTGGCAAGACATATTTAAAGTGGAAAGGAAAAAACCTATAGCCAAGAATACTCTATTCATCAAGGATATCATTCAGAATGGAAGGAGAGATAAAGAGCTACCCAGAAAAGCAAAAATTAAAGTAGTTTATTACCAAGAAACCAGTTCTACAAGAAATGCTGAAGGGCAATTAAGTGGGAAAGAGAAGACCACAAATAAGGATAAGAAAGCTATCAAAAAAAAAAAAAACAGGAAATAAAATCACCAGCAAAGGCAAAAATACAGTAAAGGTAGCAAGTCAACCACTTATGATGATAATAAATGGGTAAAAGACAAAAGTACTAAAATTACCAATTACAATGATAAGAGGGCAATGGATAGACACACACAAAACAAGAGATTAGATATGATTTCAAAAACATAAAATGTGGGAGGAGGGGATTAAAAGAGTAGAGCTTTTAGAACGAGGTCAAGCTACAGAGAATATCAACTCAATATAGATTGCTATATACATAGAATATTTTATAGAAACCTCATGGTAATCACAAACCAGAAACCTATAATAAGCAAACAAATAAGTAAGAGGAAAGAAATCAAGCATGTTACTAAAGAAAGCCATCAAACCACAAGGGAAGAGAGCAAGAGAAGAAGAAATGAAGAGAGAAGAACTACTAAAACACCCAGAAAAAAAGCAACAGCGTGGCAATAAATACATTTTATCAATAGCTACTTTAAATGTCAATGGACTAAATGCTCGAATCAAAAGACATAGGGTGGCCAATTGGATAAAAAAACAAGACCCATTCATATGCTGCATACAAGAGACACACTTCAGACCTAAAGACACTCACAAACTGAAAGTTAAAAGATGGAAAAAGATACTCCATGCAAACGGCAATGAAAAGAAAGCTGGGGTAGCAATACTTATATAAGACAAAATAGACTTTAAAACAAAAACTGTAACAAGAGACAAAGAAGGGCAGTACATAATGATAAAGGGAACAATCCAACAAGAGAATATAACACTGGTAAATATCTATGCACCCAATATAGAAGAATATAAATATAATAAAGCAATTATTAACAGACATAAAAGGAGAAATAGATAGTAACACAATAATAGTAGGGGACTTTAACACTCCACTTACACCAACGAATAGATCATCAAAACAGAAGATCAATCAGGAAACATTGGCCTTAAATGACACCATAGACCAGATGGAGTTAGTAGATATATATAGAACATTCCATCCAAAACCACAGAAGACACATTCTTTTCAAATGTACATTGAACTTTCTCCAGGATTGATCACATATTAGGCCACAAAACAAGTCTCAATAAATTTAAGAAAATCGAAATAATACCAAGCATCTTTTCTGACCACCAAAGTATGAAAATAGAAATCAACTACAGGAAGAAAATCAGAAAAACTAAAAAAATGTGGAGATTCAATAAAATGCTACTGAACAACGATTGGGTCAATGAAGAAATCACAGCAGAAATCAAAAAGTACCTAGAGACAAATGAAAATGAAAATATGAGATGCCAAAATCTATGAGATACAGCAAAAGCAGTTGTAAGAGGAAAGTTTATAACAATTCAGACCTATCTCACCAAACAAGAAAAATCCAAAATAAACAATCTAACAGTGCACCTAAAGGAACTGGAAAAAGAAAAACAAACAAAGCCCCAAATCATCAGAAGGAAGGAAATACTAAAAATCAGAGCAGAAGTAAACAAAATAGACTAAAAAAACAGAAATATTAATGAAACCAAGAGCTGCTTCTTTGAAAAGATAAACAAAATTGACAAACCTTTAGCTAGACTCACCAAGAAAAAAAGAGAGAAGGCTCAAACAAATAAAGTCAGAAATGAAACAGGAGAAATTACATCAGACACCTCAGAAACACAAAAGATTATAAGAGAATACTTTGAAAAGCTACACGCCAACAAATTGGATAATCTAGAAGAAATTCAAACTCTTCCAAAAAATTGAAGAGGAGGAGAGGCATCGTAACTCATTCTACGAAGCCAACATTATCCTGACACCAAAAACAGACAAGGACAACACAAAAAAGAAAATTACATGCCAATATCACTGATGAACATCGATGCAAAGATCCTCAACAAAATACTAGCAAATCAAATACAGCAATACATTAAAAAGATCATACATCATGATCAAGTGGGTTTCATTCCAGGGATGCAGGGATGGTTCAATATCCTCAAATCTATCAACACGATATACCACATTAACAAAATGAAGAATAAAACTCACATGATCATCTCAATAAATGCAGAGAAAGCATTTGACAAGATACAGCTTCCATTTATGATAAAACCTCTAAATAAAATGGGTATAGAAGGAAAATAACTCAACATAATACAGCCCATATATGACAAACCCACAGCAAATATCATTCTCAATGGAGAAAAACTGAAAGCTATCCCTCTAAGAACAGAAACAAGACAAGGATGCCCACTGTCACCACTCTTATTTAACATAGTATTGGAAGTCCTAGCCCAAGCAATCATGCAAGAAAAAGAAATAAAAGAGTTCCACATTGGAAAAGAGGTAAAACTGTCAATATTTGCAGATGACATGATTTTATATATAGAAAACCCTAAGAATCCACTAAAAAACTTTTAGAAATGATAAATGAATACAGTCAAGTCACAGGATACAAAATCAATGTACAAAAATCAGTTGTGTTTCTACACAGTAACAATGAAGTAGCAGAAGAGAAATTAAGAATACAATCCCATTTACAACTGCAACAAAAAGAATAGAATACTTAGGAATAAACTTAACCAAAGAGGTGAAAGATCTGTACACCAAAAACTATAAAACATTGTTGAAAGAAATTGAAGAAGACACAAAGAAATGGAAAGATATTCCATGTTCTTGGTTGGGAAGAATTAACATAGTCAAAATGTACATACTTCCTAAATCAATTTATAGATTCAATGCAATTCCTACCAAAGTTCCAACAATATTTTTCACAGAAATAGAACAAAGAATCCTAAAATTTATGTGGAACAACAAAAGACCCTGAATAGCCAAAGGAAGCCTGAGGAAAAAGAACAAAGCTATAGGCATCACACTCCCTGATTTCAAAATATACTACAAATCTATAGTAACCAAAACAGCATGGTACTGGCATAAAAATAGACACATAGATCAGTGGAACAGAATCAAGAGCCCAGAAACAAACACACACGTGTATGAATATCTAATTTTCGGCAAGGGCGCCAAGAGCATACAGTGGAGAAAGGAGAGTCTCTTCAACAAATGGTGTTGGGAAAACTGGACAGCCACATGCAAAAGAGTGAAAGTAGACCATTATCTTACACTGTGCACAAAAATCAACTCAAAGTTGATTAAAGACTTGAATGTAAGACCTGAAACCATGAAACTTCTAGAAGAAAATATACACAGCATGCTCTTTGACATCAGTCTTAGCAGCATATTTTCAAGTGCCATGTCTGACTGGGCAAGGGAAACAAAAGAAAGAGTGAACAAATGGGACTAAATCAAACTAAAAGATCTGCACAGCAAAGGAAACCATCAACAAAACGAAAAGACAACCTAACAACTGGGAGAAGATATTTGCAAACCATATATCAGATAAAGGGTTCACATCCAAAATATACAAAGAACTCATACATCTCAACAACAAAAAACCAACAACCCAATTAAAAATTGGGCAAAAGATCTGAACAGAGATTTCTCCAAAGAAGATTTACGGATGGCCAACAGGTACATGACAGCATGTTCAATATCATTACCTATCAGGGAAAAGCGAATCAAAACTACAAAAAGATATCACTTCACTCCAGTCAGAATGACTATAATTTACAAGACAGAAAACAACAAGTGTTGGAGAGGTTGTGGGGATAAGGGAACCCTTGTACATAGCTGGTGGGAGTGCAAACTGGTGCAGCCACTATGGAAAACAGTATGGAGTTTCCTCAATTAAGAATAGATCTACCATATGATCCAGCTATTCCACTGCTGGGTATTATCCAAAGAACTTCAAAACACAAATGCATAAAGATATATGCATCCCTATGTTCATCCACCGCATTACTCACAATAGCCAAGACTTGGAAGCAACCCAGGTGCCCATCAAGGGAAGAATGGATAAAGAAGATGTGCTATATACACACAATGGAATACTACTCAGCCGTAAGAAAGGATGAAATCCAGCCATTTGTGACAACATAGATAGACCTTGAGGGGATTATGCTAAGTGAAATAAGTCAGAGGGAGAAAGTCAAATACCATGTGATCTCATTCATAAGTAGAAGATAAAAACAATGACAAACAAACACCTAGCAACAGAGATTGGATTGATGGTTGCTGGAGGGGAAGGGAGGAGAGAGGAAAGAGAAAGGGGTGATTAGGCAGACATGTGTAGTGATGGATTATAATTAGTCTTTGGGTGGTGAACATGATGTAATCTACCCAGAATCTGAAATATATTATGATGTACATCTGAAATTGTATAATGTTATAATCCAATGGTACTGCTATAAAAACAAAAATTAAAATTAAAAAAAAGAATTACAGGATTATAGGTGCAGAATTATTGAAGGACTTAATTTTCATTTATTTATTTATTTTTAAGATGAAATGACCAGAGCACATTTGTAAGCTCTGATAATGGATCCAGGGAATGACAGACCAGAGGAAAAAAGAATGAAAATTATAAGTGAAGCAATACATTCTTTAATTTACATTATCTGAAACCGATATGATCAGCTTTGAATTTATATATTCCTAGTTAAAGTAATTAATAAAATATGATTCTAAGGTATACTAGTGAAACAATATTTAAGATTTACTTACATTGACAGCTCTAAACCACATTTTATACACCAAATTTGGATGTTTCACATTTTTAATGAATGGGAATTTTGAGCTATCACATGGGGGCACTGTCTCCCAGACAACAGTTCAGTGTCAATAGCGTCACCATCTTCATCTTTACAACAGTGATTACGTAATTATTTGAAAATTTTATACATTTTATCCTTATTCTTTCACAAAGACGAGTTTACAGTGGAGAAGTGAAAGTAATGATGTAAGTATAAAGAAGAATAATTCTTACAAATTTAAATCAATTGATTCACAGAGAGGAAAATCAACGGGCAGAACAAAAGTGACAATTCTCTAGCCTCAATTACAAACTCTCCAAAATTATGCTCATCAATTGGATATTTAATTGTGAGGACTAAGGCCAAATTTTTGAATGTATACAAAATATTTTAAATATACAATTGGTTTAAAAGGCAGGTTTTTGGGGAACTTTGTAATAAATTTTTAACTTTCTGGGAAAAGAATCTTTCCTTTACATGAACACTTTCGCGTTTGTGTATTAAACATGTGTTAATATGTTCAAAATGCATTATGCATCAATTTAAGGGATTGCTTTTATTGTATATTAATTGCTTTTTCCAAAACCAATATTCCAAGGAATAGTATTCCTTCAGGTTGCCAATAGGTGTACTGTAAAAGTGCTCTATATTCAATCGAGTTCAGAGAGTGTTGGGTTATTTCAAGTTAAAAAGGATTTTTAATGCAAGACTAGTCAGAACTTTTACTATGCAAATGTGCATTTTTATTCTCCAAGAAGAAGGTATGGTAAACAATGTTCCCCAAACTAATTTGACCACAGAGTCATTTTTTTTTTTCACAAAGCACCTATTAACATCGACCAGAACTAGTGTTCTGCAAAACGTGGCTTGGAAAATAATCTGCACATTCTTTAGTGGAATTCTCATGACTAGAATGATAATCAACAGGGAGCGAACTCATAAGATTTCAAGATGGAAGTGATACTAGAGGCCATCTATTACAACCTCCATGCAGAAAATCGTTTCAACAGTGCCTCTGACAAATGGCCATCCAGGTTTTGTTTCAAGTCACCATTTCGTTATAAGACATTCTATGGTAATCCTATCTATTCCTAATAAATTATTCCATTTATTAAGCCCACATGTGACTCACTGGTCCTCATTCTGTTTGCTCCCTCTTCTACATGATAATTCTTCAAATATTTGAAGACAGCTTACATGTCCTCTGCTAGATCACTTCTTCTTCTAGATAAGCATGCCCCATTCTTACAAATCTACTACATACAAAGGAGTTATCAGACTCCTCACTGTATCAGCTGTCTTTCCCTGTGCACACTAGAGTCAGACAACTGAACTTGATTGTTCAACTCTTCCAAATGAAGTTCGGACATTCATTTATGTTAATCCTTACCTGGGCTGTGTTGTTTTTTATAGAAGCATATTGTCGGCTACTATCAAGCTCACTTATAGTTAAGGAAAATTACAACTACAGCCATACAAGATTTCCCCATCTGTACTTACATAGCTAACATTTTGCAGTTAAGTTTTGTGGGTCATCCTTTCTCATTGTAGTCAAGAGAATCTCACACTATAGATCGCTGTTAAATGCAACTTTCTATCCCTCTGCAATGATCAAATTATTTGTGAGCTGCAAAAACACAGGCGTGTATTTCTACATCTAAAATAACATTCTTAGTGCTAAGTGGTTGTTTGCCAACTGGATGCATAGTAAAACAAAACAAAAATATATTACATATATGCATAGATATATGTGTTTTGTGTACACATATATACATTTTTTTAATTTAACTAAGTGAAGAAATAAACATTTAAGTAATGAGAATCATATTGTAAAAAAATTTAACCAAGTTCTAAATTTCCATTTGGTTTTCTCTTTTCTTCTTGCCCCACCTAAAAATAAGAAGTCTGATTTTTAATTAGGATGAGGAGAACAATAGTCAGAGTTGCTGATTGAAGCAATAGAGTGTTATTTATAAGACTGAAGGGGTGAAAACACATTTACTTTGGATGATGGCCAACATATTTGCAAAAGCTCCAAAGATTTGCTCAATATTATATCACTGAATAATTATTTCTTCTATGTCCTTATAAATCCTCCTTTTGGAACAAAAACAGAAAGGAGTTAATGAGATTGTGGTGTTGCAGGAGTAGTGCAAAAACAATGTAGGTAAACGTGTAGAGAAATTAGTTCTGAAGTGTGGGATAATTGTCGAGGGCCCTGGGCAAAAAACAAAACATAGATGTGCAGGAGTCACAGCGCATCTTGTCTTCACTTGTCTTTGTTAGTGCAAGTGAAAAGGTTAATGCCGTTCAGTTCCATCTACACAGAGTGAGGAACTGTGGCACCTTTGAATTCTAAAGTTACCTACAGTGCAACTGATTTAATTCCTGTGAGAATGGTACTATTTACAAGTTTGCTCAGGAATATGAATGTCAATTAACCGTGTGCTCCTGATCCTATACAATCTCTCTCTCTCTCCGTTTTTTCTTTGTTTGTTTTAAAGAAATTGTTTTTAAAATCATTATCACATGGGAAGATAAATGTTATTTGAGGCTATCCTTTGATTGAAGGAAAAATTGTCAGATACACGCTGGCCCAAAGCACTAAGTCTGTTTTAGGCTCAGGATAATCAAATATTGCATTTTCATATGCGTCCTTAAATTGTAAAACTTCAGGTAATCTTTGCCATCTTTGAGTTGTCTGCACTAATATATGGTAGCTAATGATTGACTTACTAGCTTTCAATATTCTGGTAGAACTTGCTATTTTTTAAGCTTAAAAATACCGATATATATGTGTGTGTGCATATGTGCAACGTCATTCCAGACATTGGGTCATTAGGCAACAGCTTTATTCTTCTTGCTTCAGTTTCGTGTCCCTACACCTTTCCCCTTTGCTGAATATCACCCACTCTCTTCTCAAAATGCCTCTCCACCTATGCTTCTAACTCCCTATTACTATTCAGTTCCTGCTATACCAGCTTCCTCATCCTCATTTTGCTCCACTTCTCTCATTCAATGTAAACGCTGAACTCAGACCTGGGGAGAAAATCCCCCCACGCTCTTAGGGATGAAGGGTGGAATCACACCAGGAATTAAATGGAAGACGGGGTCATCCCCTTACTAGCTTGATGGCTGTGAAATATAAACTGCCACAGCTCGAAGCCAGAGGCAGTGGACCTGAACACTCCACTAAAGATGCTCAACAGGACTTGAACATGGTTGAAGCTGGACCTGATCAGCAACATCAGTGCAGCCACTGTGAGGGCATCACTCAGTGGAAGGGACTGAAGGCAGAAGAAGTAGCATGTTCAGTGTTTGCTAAAAGTTTATAGTACAAAGATAGTATATCTTTACTACGTATTTTTATATCTTTACATTTTTCCTTGAAGCTTTATAATCTATTCACAAACTTCTAAGTTGAAATTTATGCAAAAATTTAGTTTCACTGATGTTTTAAATTTTATGAATTTTAAACACATAAAATACAAGTATTGACTCTGGTTTTTCTATTTTAACATCAATATACAAAAATATCCTGGTATCGTCATTTGCTTTGGTTTTGCACCTATTAATATTTAGAATGTAGTGTGGCCTCTTTGTCTTCAATAAATTCCTTATTGATTTTCATTTTTTTCATTGAAACAGCCATCTAACTGACCGCCAAATTCTAGTCTCTTCTATCTTTCTTGTTGATCTTTTATTCACCAAGCAATGGTCTGGTTCTTCTTGTCTGCCTCTCTGAACAGGTCATTCTGCTTCTCTCCACCAGCTTCCTGAAATCTTCAGCTAGAACATAAGCTTATATTAGAATATAAGGTCTATAAACCTGTATTACTCTTTTTGAAGTAATGCATAAGAAGTCCAGCATGATTTATTATGTCTTTTTTTCTGGGAGATTAATGTCCAGAAAATAGGTTTTATTCCCTTAGTATGTAAAGACTCGTATAAGGAAGTAATATACATACTACTGGGTCTATGATTAAGTCTTCTCTAGTTTCTTTATACTAAACATGTACTTCATGCAGCAGAGGCCACAGAAGTGAGTGGGCACATATATTAGATTGGGCACCCAGACTGGCAATTCACCTCCATACCTCAGACCCACATGAGTGTCACTTATTCAGTGGAAAAACAGGAAAGTCAGGAGATATATGTGTAAACAGGAAATAACCAATGTGGCTAAGATCGCTGTTAAGGTAATAAGCATTATCTTTCCCATCATGAGTGACCCAAATGAGGTGAATGGACATTTAGACACTTCCGTGTCCCCAGGAATTCTCAGTATCATTGACTGCTTACTTGCTTAACGTTAATTATATGTTATTTTGATATTTTCTGTAAATTAAATTTCTTTCTATGGTATCATGAATATGGGGGTTGGTTTCATGTAACAGATATTTCCTTGAATGACAGGAGGAAAATGTCCTGGAAAGGCAGTGTTCCAAATAACTAGGATATTTACACAAAGATGGCATTGTTATGAATAGTTTAGATGTACTCTCTAACAAAGTTATCATAAGAAAAATTTGCTGAATGAAGTAATCAGTTGTAGCAATCTAGGGGAAATCTCAACAGATCATATTGTAGTAAACATATTGAGTATACTTGCGGGTGAGAAAGAGAAAAAGCTTGGGAGGGATATTAAATATCACTAGTGCTTGATTTGCTTCTAGAAACAAGAGACAACAAGATGAAGACTAGCAGATGCACTTTTCAGGTTCTAAGTGAGCAGCCTCCATTCCCTACCCCTTCGACGGCGATGTCACCAGAATCTCCTTGATACTTGGTCCCTTCCTTCTCATTCTTGAGTGCTGCTGTTTCATGGTTCCTTTAAACTTCCTCACAATCCTCTGGACTATAGATGACACAATAAAAAAAACAGCAACAAAATTATTTTATGGAAAAAGGAACAATTGCAGTGGGATGGGGAGAAAAAGACTAGAGGAGTGGGGACTGTGGTGAGGTCACTTTTTCTGCAATTCTCGAATGGAATCTACTTATTCTGAAGTTTGAGAAGTCAGAAAATTCCCATTGGGGTTACAAAGCCTTGGAGCATTATGTATACTTGCTAACAAGAATTCTGATTCAAGTGTGATTGAGAAATCTTGAAAACTTCTTGCTACTTTAACAATGTGATAAGAAATACTGACTAGATCTTTAGGGATAGTGTCTTAGAGATTCAGGAGATGAAAGGAACAACCTGAACTTATATTATTATAAGAAATATTATGTTATTGGAAAAGGAATTTAAGAATCACCTTTGCTTCTATGGGCGGCCCTGTGGCATAGTGGTTAAGTTCATGTGCTCCACTTTGGCAGACCGGGGTTCACCAGTTTGGATCCCTGGCATGGACCTATGCACTGCTTATCAAGCCATGCTGTGGCAGGCATCCCACATATAAAGTAGAGAAGGTGGGCACGGACGTTAGCTCAGGGCCAATCATTCCCAGCAAAAAGAGGAGGGCTGGCGGCAGAGGTTAGCCTGGGGCTAATCTCCCTCAAAAAAAAAAGAATCATCTTTGTTTATTTATTCAAATGAATTAATAATATTCCAGTGGGAATTGCCCTCCATTATTCAGAGGTTAACACTTGAGCACATCATCTTAGTAGTCAAGAGGTAATATTCTAGAGCCTTCTTCCTGGATTCAAATCCTGGCTCCACTACTCTCTAGGCATGTAACCAGGGGCCAATCATGTACATCTGTGGACCTCAGTTTCTTCATCTGTATAACGGGGATAATGAGAGTAATTACTTTTAGGTCTATTATGAGGATTAAATAAGTTAAGTGCTTAGAATAGGGCCTGGCACAGACTTGAGTACTCAATAAACGTTCACTACAATTTTCTCCATGCATAGATAATGAATAATTCAAAGGTGATATACAGTAGTTCTCCTTATTTGCAGGGGATACATTCCAAGACCCCCAGTAGATGCCTGAAACCACAGGTGGTGCCAAACCCTATAGAGACTATGCTTTTTCCTATACATACATACATGTGATAAAGTTTAATTTATAAATTAGGCACAGTAAGAGATTAACACCAATAACAATAATATAAAAAAATGATAAAAATATACTGTAATAAAAGTTATATGAATGTAGTCTTTCTCTCTTTCAAAATATCTTATTGTCCTGTACTTACTCTTCTTCTTCTTGTGACGATGTGAAATGATAAAATGCCTATGTGATAAGACGAAGTGAGGTGAATGACTTAGGCATTGTGATGCAGTGTTAGGCTACTATTAACCTTCTGATGATATGTCAGAAGGAGAATCATCTGCTCCCGGACTTTGGGGACCCTGACTAACTGAAATCATGGAAAGCAAAACTGCAGATAAGAGGGGGCAACTGTATATGTTAGTTTTCCATAGCACAGGCATGGAATAAATGTTAGTACCACACTGCCATCTCCAATGTACAATTTTTTTGCACTTCAATTCATATCTGGACAAGGCAGAATCGTGGGAAGACTCATTTCATAAGTATATTTTGAAAATCAAATATATAATCATTTTCTTCCAGATTATTTCAACAGTTTGGAACTTCTTCACAGGATTCTAATACATTTTTGAGATTATTGTACATACAGTTTCACATTTATATTGGTTAAGTGCATATGGCCTCTCAGGTAAATATAGTCTTTTCCTCAAGTACCAAAGTTTGAGACTGGCATCTCAGATATGGCACCCACATGAATTGTCAATAAAATAACTCAACCAAATACAGGAACAGAAGCAGACCAAGCAGATGATGCCATGGAAGGAAAGAGTCACATCAGTTCTAGAGGAATAGAAAGGAAAATATTTTTTAAAGGAATCAGGTATGCTTGAAGAAGAGTTGACAGACTCAGAGCAACCAGGAAAGAGAAGTAAAGACTAGCAGTGAACAAGCTTTAACAAAGAATTCTTAACCTGTACTCTTAAATTTCCAAAACTCAATTTTCCAGGATGTTAGGTTAACACTATGTTAATGATAGATTTAAAGACTTATCAGCTATCACAATGTGTAAGTATTAATATATACCTCATTCCCTACCTAAATCTATACAGTCAAAGGGCAGTGCAAAACTGGAACAAACAAAAACTTCCTCCCTGGCACTGGGTTGCCAGACTTGCACTTGAGCCAAGCTTCTTGAGAGAATAATGAATATTCACTGGTTTCCCTTTTATATTTTCATTGACACCTCCTACTGCCAAATGACATCTTCCCCCACCCTCTACTGAAACTTCACTCTAAAGTCACTAATGATCGCTTTATTGCAAAATCAAGTCAGTGATCTTTATTCTTTCTTTTCTACCCATATTTACTAAAGCTGTCTACTACATTTAACACAGTTAATCTTTTTGAAAATCCCATTACCTTATTTCCATCACAATCCCCTTTCTTGTTTTCCACCATCTCTGGCATCTCTGGCCATTTTAACCTGGCTTCTTCATGGATTCTACCATGTCTGATCCAAAACACACTGATCTTCTCCCTTGACATACTTTCCTTGGTAACCTCATCCACTGTAATGGCATTCATCCACCTATACATTGAGGACCTCAATTATCTAGATCAGGGGTCAACAAACTATGGCCTGTAGGCTGGATTTAGCTTGCCATTTGCTTTTGTAAATAAAGTTTTATTGCACTACAGCCATGCCTATTCATTTTGTCTATGGCTGCTTTCATGCTACAAAGGCAAGTTTGGGCAGTTGCAGTCAAGAACATATGACCCTCAAATCTGAAAATACTTACTCTTTGGCCCTTTACCAAAAAAAAAAAAAATTTCTCGACATCTGATCTAGTCCTTAAGATGAAACATTCAGTCTAACATGTTTAATTATCTAAAGGAAATATACACTTTGATGTACTGAAAGCAGCTAAATTCAGATGTTCAAACCTGCTCCTCCTCATACACTCAATTTTTCTCTTACTGGGAATCTATATCTAATAAAACCAGAAAGTTTGCTGTTTCCTTCACCTCACATCACACTGATCACTAAGTTCTGATTAACATCATTCATATTTGTCTTCTTGCCGTCTCTACGACCACAGTCATAATTTAGGATGTTAGCCATGCTTCTCATGATTGTAGTGGAGTCTTCCAACAACAGTTGCCTTTGTGTCACTCATCATTTCTGCACATAAAAGACAGTTTTCATCATGCCCTCCACCATGATCTAAGACTTGAGTGAGCCTAGCTTCATCCAAACTATTTTGTGCAGATACCCTCAGTGTTTCAATGATTCAGTTCTTTCATCACTCCCAGATGTGGAGTGAGGTTTCTGTACGAAGAGATGTCATCTTGGTATGAAAGGGAAAGCCCAGCGTATGTACTGGGGATGGGACTTGGCTGCAGTGGGACATACTCCCATAGCAAATACAATAAGATTGATGCCTAAGGTAGTGATATCAACTGCCTGGGAGAGTCAAAAAAGCCTTTGCAGAGGAAGTGACATCTGAAATAAATCCTAAAAGATGAGAAAGAAATTGTCAGTGTCAGTAAGTCTGATATATTCTAGGCAGGCAAGTAGCGTGTATGAAGACTAGAATGAAAGGAAGAAAAATATATTTTTGGAAACTGGTAAGCATTCTGTAAGGTTGGAATAAGGGCAGAGGGAGCTATTTGCAAAAATTTATGCTGAAAATAAATTCAAGCCTGGATGTAAAAGTTTGTCATTGTTGTTGTTGTTGCTGTTTAACTCCATGCGTGAGTGGTTAGACTTCATAACAAAAATAATGAGAAGCCTAATTTTCAAACAAGAGAGAAACATATGACTGGCATTTATAAAAGATATGCATAGTGATAATTAGGGGTGAGCATGTCACATAGTGAGGAAAAAACCTTGTTATAGGCAAAATTTAGGAGTCCATTGCAATAATCTATTAAGAGAAGTTACCTGCTTAAACTAAGTCAATGTCAGTAGAAGCAGATAGAAGGAGTCGGATTCAAGAGATGATTTTGAGATCAACCTACAGAACTTGTGGTCTGCTTAGATGAAAGTGGGTAGGGGCTGGAGGAGAGGAGGATGGGTAGAGGGAAAATTTGACAGGTCTAACGAAGCTGACAGAGCAGGAAATGGTGCTACTAACCAAGAAATTGACCTTCCACAAAAGGAACAAAAGGTTTCAAGGGGCAAGAGGATGAGCCTGTTTGGGGCCATGTTAAACTTGGAATGCCTTCAAGACAATCAAGATGACCAACAAAAATGCCCAAGAGACAACTGAATATACTAGAGTGGAACTTACGGTAGAAATAGGAATAAGGAAACTTATCTACAGATTGAGAAATATTGTAGAACAAACTTGGGGACAAATTTATCCAACCACTAGAGTGGCCTTGTTTCTGCAAACTTAACTATCTATTTTTCAAGATAAAGCACATATTCTTAACAGATCCTCTGTCAAAATGCTAAGCTATTGCAAGAGTAACATATTAAACGTTGATTCACACCAATATGTTATCTTAAATTAATTTACTGATAGAGTTTAGTTATTTAAGGAAAGCTTTAAAAACCCAAGATCTAGGGCCCAGAGGATGACACATAAAGGGAAAAAAGTCAGAAACTTGAGGTAGACGTGGGCAGCGTACCAAAGCAGAGAGGCTAGGCGTGGTCAAGGAGAGGGGAAAAGAAGCAGAAAAATAAGGAAAGGTCAGGAAAAAGTGAAGGTGGAAAGTAGATAAGGCCAAAGCCTACTTATTTCCCAGTTTGGACCAGTTCTCTGAATATACCCAGTGTTCTTGTGTTTTGTTTTGTTTTTGTTTTAATCTCTGCTCCCTTTTGAAATGGCTTAGAGTGACAGCATACGATACATTTGAGTTTCAATTAAACATTACAAAATTAAAAACCTACTAGCTCTAATTATTCTTTCAGCTTTACGACTAAAATATTAAAAACTGGATTTTTAGAAAGAAAATGTTCTTTGGTAGTTTTAAGCAATGCAGAAGGCTCTCCAAACATTGCCTATAATACACAATTCATTGCATTTTAGCTCCTTACAAATGCTTTAAAATCCCATCTATCCTAGCTATTTTTTCTTAATAACTTTTTCTGTATATGCATTTTCTTTGGCCCTTAAAAGATTAGGAAAAGGTTTATACAGTAACTATTTGATTGCATCAGTCTATGTTTCCTGAATCCCCGACTGATATTTTAATGCTCAAATTATAAGGTAACACTCTATGTAATTGTATTTTCAAAAATTTTTTACTACTAACCTCCAGGTCTTAAAATGCTTTCCTCATTGGCATGACTAGAAACATAATATTGATATAAATAAGCATACATTTGATGCCTCTTTGAGGTTGCTACATGGGGAGTCGGGGAAGGAAATAGTAAAGAAATTCTATGAAGGAGAAAAGCATTAATTAGAATAAAAATTCAATTTTTTCAATTTTGCCTCTTCTGTGCTTTGTATCCCAGTTACTTCCTATTCCTATTTCTACAATTTATCAGTAGAGATTTGTTAAAATCAGACTCAATTTATTGCATTAAAATTTATGAAAAATCTCTGACAAAGGATATATATATTTGTGTATGTACATATATATTTGTATTGTATACACATATTATATAAGTATGTGTGTGCATGTATATGTGTGTGTATTTGTTCAGTTGTCCACTAGCAATAAAGAAAAATATAATTTGAGGCTAGAAACATAACTTATGATAATATACAATTTTATTTTTATTGATAAAGAATTACTTATAAAAAATATATTGGGCTAGCCTGGTGGTGCAGCAGTTAAGTTTGCATGTTCCATTTCTGCAGCCCGGGGTTTGCTGGTTCAGATCCTGGATGTGGACCTACGCATTGCTTGGCAAGCCATGCTGTGGCGGGCGTCCCACACGTAAAGTAAAGGAAGATGGGCATGGATGTTAGCTCAGTGCTAGTCTTCTTCAGCGAAAAGGGGAGGATTGGTGGCAGATGTTAGCTCAGGGCTAATCTTCCTCAAAAAAAAATATATATATATATATAAATTAAAACAGTATATTTTTTATTCCATTTTGCAATAATATTTTTTGGTGATAATGGTGACTTTAACACATTGCAGGAGACTGAAATGCCTTTTAAATCATTAAAGATTATATGTTATGATTACACTACCTTCTTTCAGTGAAGCTAAGGGGTACATTTTTTTCATATGTTAACAACTTTTATATCAAGATATGTTTTGCCATTGACATGATTAACTAGCAGCGTTTTTTCCTTTTTAGTGATACATAAAATAACATTGTCAGATCCAATAGAATCTTATATGAGTATATTTCATTTCTCTGAAATCAGAGAAAATAATGTGGCATAGTAACAATAACAGAATATCCCTCTTTCATTATTGGTAAATAGTTTAGGTATGATGTTTTTCATCAAAGTTTGTAAAAACCTTGCAAGAACTATTAAAGTAATTGATTTCAAAAGATTTTGCTAAGGCAATAGTCATTCTATATAACATTGGATAAAGATGCAGGGACAGGTCAAGTGAGTAACATGTCGTCTAAGGTTGTGACCCATGTCGCCAGCAAAGCCACTCAGCCAGTTTTGAGTCAGTCCTAACCACCACACACCCACACACGTATTTTGGTTTTTCTTTTTCTTTCAGCTCTCTCAAGACACCATGTGGGCTTTACAGAGGTTTTTCTTTTCTCTTTTGAGTTTTCTCCGCTTATATGCCAGTGATAAGAGTGATAAGAGAACTATAAGAACACAGGTAGTTGGTCTAGTCTTGTTAGAAATAAGGATGTCATCCAATTCTAGCCATAAGTAGATACTGTAGATCAGTTTTCTAAGTTTTTGGGTCATTTTCCTTTCTACGTTCTTAGAATTTTCTCAATTTATTATAATTTTCTTTTCGATAGAATCATTTTAATCTCTGTTAGAGATCTGGGATGATATATGGCATAATGTTGAGTCCTGCTAAGGAAGGTAGAGAAGGTAACTCAAGAGAACATTTTAGGGACCAAGAAATTTGTCTGCTGTGTTATCATTAACTGATGAATGTGCAACCTGAAAAGAACAAATGAGGCATTATCCTGTGTCCTCCAAATATGTTAACTGACGGACAGTAAAATTATGATTCCTCCGATGGCTTTAAGGTAAAATTTCTGAGTGGATTCCGTTCAAAAGAGATGGAACTAAGTAATCTCAAACTGATAAAATAACAATAAGGTTTTATTTCTTGCTTTGGAAATTTTTATTGTGCAAAGAACCTTATGAATGATATCTTTACCTAAAAGCAAACAAATACATTTTTGCTTGTAAGTCAAAATTTTGAAATTCCATAGAAAAATAAATGCACAGCTAATGTATTAAAGAATACTATTAAGTGGAAAGCAATAAATATGAAAAGATGCCATATCAAAAAATTATGTATTAAATAACCAAAATTTGGTTTGCAAATTCAGAGTGTACTTTGTTTAGGAAATAGATGCCATTTGTTAGAAAAATATTTATTTTGTAATAAAATTGCATATTACATCTCAGAAATTTATATTGTGTTTTCAGTGCAACTTCCCTTTAAGTGAAAATTAATTCACCTCTGGCTTCACTCTTACCAGCTGAAAATGTGATATTATTATATCCAGACAGGCGTCCACACTCATTCCATGCCAGTAGCAAAGTATGGGAAACTGAAAACAGCAGGGCAGCATTCTATCTGTTATTTGATATTAAGAATAACACTTCTTCTGGGTATATTTTTAAAATAAAATTTGATGGATATTAGAGGAGCATTTAGGAGATTCCAGTCAAGTATAATTGGCAGAAAGGACTGGGGTTGTGAACGAACCAAAGCAGGTGAATGTGATGGGCAGAGTCCTGATAAGCTTTGGACCAGCGCCAGAATTTCTAGCACAGTGCTCATGGATCAACTGATCTTGAGTATTTTTCAATGTATGGAACACACGTATGTTTGTAATGTCTGCATTTGCAGGATGACTTTAATTCTGTAATACATTTTTTATGTAGGCAAGCTCTTGAGAACACTTAAAATCTCTGTTAATCAAAGCTTAGGTGGTTGCCTCAGCTGAAGCTAAGCACCGTCCTTAAGAAAGGGCTCCCTACACTGTGCTCTGCTTTTCCTCTTAGCATCTTCCCCTCAACAAAATGGTAAGAGTTCAGCTGACAACAGGGTAAACAGATTATTGTGTTATTGCTGGCTGATTGCCGGAGTTATTTTGGAGCTTCATAATTCATTTAAAGAGATTTTTGACATTTATGAAATGACTTCTATAATCAACTGACAGTGCAATATCCTATAATTGTTCAATTAAAAATGACTACTAGTGCAGTCATTTATTAGCAGAATCAGATAATTGTCTTGTCACTAAAGAGTACTTCTCACTTTGCACATCAAATGAAAATGTTTGAGTATAAATCTGTGACACAGCAGCCAAAGTCCTGGGGATTTTCAAGTGCATATGTAATAATTACAGACCTCTGAAGTAAATATGGTTTAATGTGATAATCTTAAACGGATTGTGTGTGAGCCTTACAAAATACTTTTCCGTATAAACCAGAGCATCTGTCAGAGTGGATAGGAGTTCATTTTCTACCAATATGAAGTTCATGATATTCTTTCCAACATGTAGTTTAACATGTGTACTTAGAACACAGGATCGCATGGGTTTCCCTCAACTCTCATTTATCGTTTTTTTTCCCCCTGCAGATGAAACTGATTACCAAGGTAAGGAACAAGGAATGGTTGCATTGATAAATCAGCTTCGTATGGAATGCTATCCTACTGGGATCAGCATTCAGAAGCTCTGACTTCCAGATACGTATACAGATAGGAATGTGGATCCACAAAGACAGAAACGCTTTCACACACGCACACGCACATGCTCAACACAATTTCAAATGCTGATTTCTCTGAAAACACTTTGACTCACATTATCACAAACCATCTGTTAAGCTAAATCATAAATCAGTCTTTGATTAAATAATTAAAAAAACAAACCCTCACCACACTGAAAACAGGGAAGGCACAGATCACTTGAAGACCAACATAAAGAAACAACTAAATGCAGGAAAACAGCAGCAGCCCCCTTACGGATAACAATTGCTTTATTTTTCTTTTAAATTAGCTTTGTGCTTCTTTGGACAAACTGGCTAAAATTCAAAATTTACATTCAAATAATGATAATTAAGGGAATTCAGAGCGTGCTCAACAGATGGAAGATGTTACTTAATTTGAGGTTGCTACAAAATAGAATTTAGTAGTGTCATTTCAAAGTTGCAGCTTCATTTTAATTTTTAAGTAAATAATCTGATTTAGTTGTTTGTTATTTTCCATTTTAGTTGCAGGAAAATGGATAAAAACTGCTGTCAGTTTCAATCGCTCTCTCCCGCTTTCTTTCCAACCCATCAGCAAGGAAAAGAGCATTTGAATCACAGCTGCTTTGGGCTTTTTGTTTTTGTTTCTCTGCAAAATTTTTTTTCAAGCCCGTTTTTCTTCTTCTTGTATGGATTTTAGAAAGAGTTTTGATAAAGACAGTCCTGGCAGCTGGATGATAAATATTATTTTCTTAACCTGCCTAGCTTTGTCAGCCACCTGCGACTGCAGCCTGCCACACGTTGGAAGCAGCTCATTAACTTTCCCACAGCTTCCCAGGAGTTTCCCTTGTTTTCTTTCACCTTGGGTGTGTTGCTGCCTTCTCACGGAACGGTTAACTATCCGAGTGGGCCGAGTGGGCTCTGGCACCGCGAGCAGAGCACGCTTCAGGCAGCTTCCCTGCTAAGGCTCAAAATCTCTCTTAAACACATTAAGCAGCACATTTTGGATTGATAGTACAGTAATTATTCTGCTTCACCCTAAAAACCATCCTGGGGTAATTGGCGCAGAGGAAAATTACCCAGAGTCCTCCACCACCTGGTAGTTAAGGAACGAATCCAGGGAAAGATAAGTGAAGCAGGAAAAAAAATCGGCACTTATTTGATTTTAATCTCACCACTTTGCAAGCATTTAAATTGCCTTAATCAGGTGGTTGGCTTCCAGCCTAGCTGGTAATCTGTTATCAAATTTGAAACTAGATTTTTTAAAATGTCAGTGTAGGCTGAGAATTGAAGTCTATTAACAGTTATGAGCCTCTCTCCTAAACTTCCATAATCTATGTATTAATAATCCTTTTTACAAAGCTGTCAAATATTACTTTATTACCAGTCCGTATTAATAATATGGATGTGAAAGCAAGCTTTAATTATTTATTTTTTTATTTTTACTTTAAAGTTGAGGGAACACACAATGCTAACATTCTTAACACTAAACCCCCCCCCCCTTTTTTTTGAAGCAATAGCTTGAGTCTATGGAATAACCTTGATAAATGTAATTGAATTTTTCTCTGATAAGATTAACTAGTCGTAATTGTGAATGGGGAGGTCTGACCCACTCCAAATGAGACGTATGACAAGCTGAAAATAATCAATTTTTTTCTTTTCTTTATTTGAGCCCAGATTTTTTAGAAATGGAAAGAGAAAATCGGGACCTCGCAGGATGAAACATTTGTGTGTGAAATGTTTTTGTATACACTGCTTATCTCCCATCTCCTCAGTGTGTCTAATTGTGCTGAGCTTGGTTTAAAATGAGATCAACACATTGAAACCCCAGAAGGCTTAATTAAGGGAGGGACTTAATACCTACCAAAAAGGGGATTTTTTTTTTTTTTTGACAAATGTGGCATACATTTTACCTGCATCATCCTTGACTAAAAGCATCCCAAAATGGTTAGGCCCATTAAATTGCCTCTTTTTTTTTTAGAGAGAGAGAGAGAAGGGAAAAAGGAAGAAAATAATTTTACTTTGAAAATCTTAATTGCTGTAATAGCAGGGTTGGGTTCTGCCTTTTTACGATTCCTGTATGATTTGCATTTTGAGTTGAAGTTTTGTTCTTCACAGCACACAAGCCAGCAATCAGGAGCATATAGAAATGGCTTGATAGATTCCCCTTTTAAACATGCTTATAAAACATTTTGCCTATGTGGCTTTTTGTATTACACATTCCATGGGGTTTCTTACATACCAATCAAGAAAGCATATTCCTTTTAATTCATTTTCTCAGAAGTTTAAGAGCTTGGAAACGTATGTTAATACAGAGCAAATAAAATATTTCAAAACCTGCAACACCATTATAAGGAGTTTTATGCAAAAAGCAAAAAATGCTGTCATTATTTTTACTCTTCTTTTATGGTTATCATCTGACCATGGAATCTGAGTGTGTCGATCAGACGACAATAGTGACTGCTCCAACAACTTGGATTCCTGGTTCTCTTCCTGGATTCCAACTGGCTTTGGTAAAAGACTCTTTCCGAAACATAAAATTTAGTGACAATGAAATTAATCACAATGTACAAAAGAAAAGCAGCTGGCAACCAAATACTGAATAAAGCCAAATGTGAATTTAACTAGCTATCAACCTCCGTGTACAGAATATGTACATATTATGTGCATTGATATATATTTTAGTGAGGCACAATAGGTATTGATGTCTTTATTTGTACGTGTAGGGATTTCCTATATTACCTCAAAATTGCTTTTATTACTACTGCTTTATAGCGTATTAAATTCAACTGCACATAATAAGCATAGCTTGCCTTTTTTTGAAGATCAGATCTCATTAAAACCTGGTCATTATAGATATGCAGATAAATTCTATATCTGCTAGTTGGGGCACTTCACTTTTGAAGTGAGATGAGTTTTAACGTATGCTTTTGCCAAAAGTGAACTCTAAGAAAGAATTTAGGGAGAGCTATAATGGATGTTTTCTTCCTTCCATATCTGAACATGTATGCCATCAACATCTTCAAAATAGAAAGAGGATATTTGAGCTTTAAGCTAATGCCATAGGAATTAAGACATGCTGTATCTAAACAGTAATCTCATAGGGTCAACATCAGTTAACTCTTGCATGAGATTATGTTTAAGCTCATCGTTTTTCTGGTTCATCATGGCGTAGAGTGGTCTCTGGCTGAAACTGCCCATGAGTATCTGTATAGGAAGGTCGTTTGCTTGATCTGGTCCTCTCATTTACCATCTTCCCTACCTTGGGAATGGCCGACATTTCAGACAACGTTCTCACTGACCACTATCCTAAATTAGTGTATGTCATAAGATATTAAAATCAGCAGAATGTTTAGAACTAAAAGTACTCCTTTACAAACAGAGTTAGAGAAGTAAAGGCCGTATTTGATTATTTGTAGCTTTTTTTTAACCTGAGGTTTCAGTACTGTTTCAAAGGGTATAAAAATAGATTCACTGTAAAGAACAGAATACAAGATCTTTGATAAGAAGGTTGCACAGTCAAGGCCAGAATCGGAGTCAGAATCAATATGTACTTTACAAGAGCTACAGAATATACCTATGCAATCATCCTTTTTATCGTAAGCTTTGTTATTGTATTAAAGCAAATTTTAAAAATCTAGTGCCTGTCAGCACAGAGTACTTGAAACCAGTGTCTAATATAAACCAAGGGGTCAGGAAAAATGAAAGTCCAGGTAAGCACAATACTAAAGTCATTCATTTAGAGACAGTCATCTATTGTCTACCTCATATATTATGAAAGACCACTCCTCGCCAAGCCTTCTTCTCAGTCCTAGAGGTAAAAGTGAGAAGAATATATTGCCTTTGTCCTTAAGAAACCAACATGCTACTTGGAGAAATAGATGTGTGAGTGATGATTGTGATACATCATGGTAAGTGCCACGAGAGAGTATGAGCTAAGTTCTCTGAGAGACCAAAAAAGAGAAGTCAACTCTACCTGGAAAATTGAGACTAGCATGATGAAGCAGATATTTGAAGAAGTATTCATTTCTTGAATCAGAAGAAGTAGACAATTAATGATATCCTATAGGTTAAATGTGGTGTTTATTTAAAAAGAAAAATGCAGAAATAAGGTTAAAGGAATATGTCCACTTACAGAATTTTTATACAGGCAATTCCCTTGTGAGTAGTATTATAATAATTACCATTGGAATAGTAATATCAATAGCTAACATTTATTACACACTTATTGTACACCAGACAATGTTCTAAATGCTTACTTGCCTGAACTCTATTGCTCCTCATAACAATCATAGATGTATTATTACTATTTGCATTTTATATATGAGGAACTTGAGACACTGACATACCTAATGATTTGTTCAAGGTCAGGTCACAGAACTAGAAAGCAGAGAGAGGATATGAACTTAAGCAGTCAGTCTCCAGAGCCCAATATAGTGAGGTTTTTATTTTCAATAAAGTACTCTGTGACGGACCAATATTAAGCGTTCTTTTTTGAATAGTATTTTTTGTAAAATTTTTCTTCAATATCTCAAATGCCTAAAATCGTAGCCTGCTGCCCAGAACCACTTCACTCTTTGTGCATTATGAAGTTAGCTGGTTCTAAGCTCCATAGCAATATATCCTTGAGAGCAAACAAGAACTGGCTTACTTTATTCCTCAGCTTTTGACAACCTTTATTATTTCATTTATCTGCTATTCATAGCGAGATGTAAACATCTTACTTCCCAGTGTGATCCTCATATCAACAGTGGGTCAGTTTAAAATATTGGGAATCAATATGTTATAAAACATCAGCCAGTACTAAAAAGGCAGGCCCAGAGAAAATTCATTGAATGTCAAATAAAAAATAAACATCAACAGTTAAAAATGTAATAAGATAATAAATAAAAGCAGGGAATTAAAAAAAATTTCTTAGCCCAAAAAGCAATTTGACAAGTAAGATATACCTGTATTAAACACAAAGCCACTTACAGTACAGGCAGCAATGAATTTTTCATGCAGGTAGACAGAGCAATTCTTTTCTAAATTTAATAGACAGAATACATGACATTAGTGCCGTTGATGGTGGGGTTTGGGACTCAGGAAGGGAGGGGCAATGGAGCCTTTGTTAAGACATTAGTTAGCATGAGCTCTACATTTTTTTATTGATTTGTGTGTAGATGCCTAAGACTAAACGTTTTTAGACTGAGGATCTCATTTTCATCCTTGATACGTATGCGTATGTTTATTAGGTGCTGGTCCTCTCCTTTGAAGTTGCACAGTCTGAGCCTGCTGCCAGTTGGTCAGTCAGTCAGTCTGTGTCTGTCTGTGAGACATCTTTTTATTGACGTATCATTGAATCCACAATTCTCCAGGAAGCCTTACAAAAAGTGACAAAAGAAGTAGGGCATTGCATTCCTTTGGGCTGCTTAAAACTGAATGTGCAATGGCTTACAATCTAAAGGAAACAAATAAGACTCTTGAACCTTGTGGCCTGGATAAAACAGTCAGGAAGCCGATGGTCTAGGAGGAGTGTGATTGTGATCTTGTAGTCCTCCAAGTTCACCCGGTGGAAAATACATTGCCTAACAACTTCCACATACAGTAGAATTTAGCAAATATTTTCTTCCTTCAATGCTGCTGCTTTTAGGGCTGGTACACAGCCTTACGAGTCATTGCTTTCCATGTGGACATCTCTTTTTCCCAGCTGCCCTTTCTTCTGACCCTAAGTGCCTACTGTACCCATAGATCTCTTAACATGAAATACAAGCATACACTAAAGGAATGACCCTCTAACTGTAAAAACGCAGGGACCATAGAGTACACAGAAAAGATTTTTGTTTTGTATTTTTGGCAGAGTATTTACCCAGAGATCTAGCAACCACAAATATATATTCATTTATTCTTGTGTCTATTCAATTAATATCTTTGAGCCTTCATCATAGTCTAGATGATATGCAAACTTCTGGGGAAAATGCACAATTCCTACCACAAAGTCCTTACATTCTGATAGGTAAAGTTTGTGTGTGTGTGTGTGTGTGTGTGTGTGGTTATTGCACGTTTGAATATGGTGAATAAAAAAATACAGTTCTACAAAAGGTGTTACAGGAATACAGAGAAAGGGCACCAGTGAACCTGAGATTTGATTAGAAGGGTTGGAAAATTGTCTTGGACATGATACCTCAACTCTGACCTATATGAAGAGTGGGAAGTAGTTTTACAAGCAGAGGGAAACCATAAGCAACAGCTGTGGCTCAGCTTCCATGAGGAACATAAGAGACTGAGGTTGTAGCAGCATAGAAAGCAAGGTGGAGAGTAGCAAACAGTGAAGGTACAATTGAAGGCCAGGGCCAAATCACAGTGCCTTAGATACCGTGTTGTGTAGTCCATGGAGTAGGTGTGCTTTGGGTGGTGGTGGGGGCTGGTAGTGGAGTAAACAATCCAGGAAAAGGAGGAAAGTGGGAAAGACTAGAGACAAACATCATGGTTAGGAGGCTCTTATTATGGTTCAGAGATAATGGAGAGCTGGCGTAGAGCTGTGGCCACAGTAAGGAAGCAACATAACCAAGACATACTAGTAGAAATTCTTGCAGGTAGTGTGTGACAGGGTGAGGGAGAAATCGTGAGTTACCCTCCAATATCAAATGTTGACCACTGGACAAGCCATCAGTTAAGATAGTATCTACTTAAAGGAGAAAGCATATTCATGGGAGATGTTAAGTTCCAATGTGGCGAGTATGTTAAGATATACTGAGATATTAAGGTCTATTAAAAATCTAAAGCTTAAGGGAGCAGATTATATAATTTGGGGGTCAACCATAAGTACATAATAATTGGAACTCTAAGATTATACAAAGTAACCCAAAAATAGTGTGTAAAATTTTAAAAAGTCATGGTCCAAGCTTGGGAACACCAATATTAAAAATAAGTTGCCTAAGGAGGAACATGAAAAGTCTGATACTGGTTTCATAGAACACAAGGACTTCAATAACTTCAAATAGAAGGTATGTGAAGGATTTGCAGCAAAAAAAAAAAAAAAAGTCTGATAAGAGAAGGGCTATAAACTACTTATTGCATTTGGCAGTTAGAAATTCTTATTGACTATAGTAAGACCACATGTAAGAAACAGGTAGGAGCAGGAAACAAAGTGCAGTAGGTTGTGGATGAAGTGAATATGTATGCCCTTCAAAAATTCTGTATGACCTTTGAAGTAACTAATTTGAATTAAGGGGGGTTTGTTGTAGTTGATGAGAAGACTTAAGGTGATTATCAATTGAAGAACAGGGCCAAGTGGAGTATGGCAATTATAGATAGAAGACAGAGGGGATGAGAGTTGTGACAATATCCCAAAGAAGACATAAGGTGGTAGAATTCAGAGCAAAGAAGAAGCTATTGGTCTTGAACAAGAGGAAGAACATATCAGCCTTTGAGACTATAAGGAAGAATGAGAGAATGGATGTGGTACAAATGAATTTGTGGTAAATGAGATGAGAAATTGATCAGCATCATACCTGGAGTCCTCAAGTATGGATTGCCAACAGTGAGAGGAAAGAAAGATGGGTAGGGAGATCAGGAAAAGAGGGGACTTTGGGGGATAGTCTTTGAAGAAAATGAGAAAGGGAGCTGATCGAGTAAAACACTGATGAGCAGAGAAGGGGCTCAAGTAGATTTTTCAAAGCATAGATTTGCAGTATTGGTAAGTGGGGCCAGTACAGTATTATCCAATAGACCTCAAATATTCACCAATGAGGTCAAAGAAAGCCCATTAGAGTATTTATTCTGTGATGGAATTTGCTGCACAGATGTGGCAGGGTGGTAGTTGTCTGTGCAGCCATTTGTGAGGGTCACCCTTTTTAGGTTTAGCCCTATTCTTAGAGGCAGCAGATTCACCTCTTCCCCACTAGTCTTCAATGGCCTACATGGTGGTGCCCTGGTCTCCATCCTGAATCCCTTGGCCAGAGCAGCCATGTATTCTTCCTCTACTGACTACTACTCTAAGGCTTAATAAATTGGGCATTTGGAAATGTGCTTTCAAAAATGTGACAAATTGTTTTAACAGAATCTGGCCCTCAGTCCACAGTTATCCATCTTGTGAGCACTACTCCAAAACAAGGATCAAATCTATACATTTCTCTCTTTCCCCACTAGGAGCACCTTAGTTGAAGCCACTATCATCTCACCTAGACAATGGCCATGATTTTCTAAACAGTCTCCCCACTTCCAACCTTGTCTTTCTTTAAGCCTTTCTCCTCACAACAGCCTAGTGACCATGTTAAAAATATTATAAAATGATGCTTTACCCCTGACTCCTCTTGGACTTAGAATAAAACTCACATTCCTTAATCTGGCCTATAAATCCCTACAGGGAAAAGAACCCACCTGTCTCTGACCTCATCTCCCACCACTTGCCCCCATGCCTACAATGCTCCCAGCTACACTGATCTTTCACTTTCTAGAACTTGCCAAGCACATTCTCGCCTTAGGGCCTTTGCACTAATTTTCCCCTCGACCCAGAATGCTCTAATATCTAATCTTCACATGACTGGCTCTTTCTCATGCTTCAACTCCCAGCTTGAAGGCTACCTCTCTAGAGAAAATTTTTTTTTTATTACACTGATGTACACAACCTTTCCATCCCTCCATAACTCTTCTATATCTTTATCTTAATAAAATATGTCACTTCATAATAAGTTTCATAAATAAAACAATTTCATTAATGTATTTCACTACTTGTTGTATTATCTCTTTTTCACTAGATTGTAAAATCTTTGAGCTAGGAACCATGTCTGTCTTGAATAACACTATAGCACTTGTCCCTACGAAAATGCCTAACTAAATCCCTGCTACATGGTCCAAAATGCCAGCTTGTTAAATGAATGAAGATGAAAGAATGAACAAATGAACCTGCTAATTGCCAAACACATAGTATTAATTTTGCTAATCCTATCTCAAGCATTTAACGGTCTTGTTCAAATTTTCCTTCTTGAAACCCTTTTACCTTGGATTTCTGCAACGTCATGAACTGCTGGTATTCTTACTTCTTGGAGCAATCATCGTCATTTGCAACTTCCTTTCCCCCTAAACACTCCTTGAATATTTCTTCCTAGACATCATATGTTTCCAAGATATTCTCAACCACAGTCACCACTTTAACCAATCATATATGCTAATAACTGCCAAACTGTTCAGCTCATACCTTTCTCCATCACGTGGTTTAAAGCTGTTCATCCAGATGCCCGATATTTCTAAACTGATATTTCTAAGTTCCCTAAAACTTAAGATTTCTAAAATTAAACATTCCATTTTCCTCATATCCTAACCTTGTTTGTTTTTATATCTCTCGTGGCACCCACCATCCATCTAGTTACCTAAGACATCTATTCATTTATTTACTTTTTTTGGTAAATATTTATTGAGTGATTTCTATGTGCCAGGCACTATTCTGGGAACTTGGAATAGGTACATCAGTATATAAAATGGGCACACACACACCAAAAAAACAAAACCTGCTTACATTCATCTTAGAATCCTTAATCATCTAAGATCATCTAAGAATCCTCTTTTTTCCTCACTTCTTATTTCTAGTTGGTAGCCCAGTTTTGTAAATACTGCCACTTACAAACTCTTAATTCACCTCATTTTCTCCATTCTTTCTCTATCTGCCTTAGTTCAAGTCCTTATCACCTCTGGCATTACAATAACTTTTTAAGTGGTTAATCTGCCTCCAGGCTACCCTACGATCCACCTCCAAAATACAAGGCGAATTATTCTAAAATGCAAATCTTATCATGATCCTCCCCTAGAATCTTTTAGTAGATGTCCATTCTTACAAAACGAATGTCTTGTTTATACATCTACCAAAGTCAAGTCCAGGGGACTGGCACAGACCAAGTCAAAATCAGAATTATGTAAAGGAAGGAGAAGAAAGAGCCCTAGGTGAACACTCCAAATATTCCAAAGTTTTCATTACAGCTCATCATCATAATGTGAAATGTGCTGGCACCAGCTGGAAGAGACCAAGCAGATCCAATCAATTTATGCATGTATTTTTTCATCACAGAAATACAGCTTTCATTTTCTTTCTATCACTCTTTGTGCTTGTTATACGTTCTTATTTTATGCTATTTGTTAAATTATTAAGTTTAATTTTAACTTCCAATTCCTGATTATTTATGAATACACTGAAAAAAACAGTTCTCTAATGTAGATTTGTATGGCTGTGCTAGCTATTTGTGTTAAATATATGTGTCATAATAAAGAAAGCTTTATTTATATACATAATTCTCCGTTCAATTTCAATTTTCTTTTAAGAAAAACTTTATAGCAAATAACAATTTATCTGTTGGGCCAATGTAGAATTTATCTTGATTGTTACTTAATAAATAGGGCAAATCAAATCACTCTACTTTTCTTTGAATAATTTTTAGAATGATGTGTTATTTATAAAATTATGACTTCTTTTGAACTAGAAATAATCCTACTCTTCGGTAACCTTGATATTTATGTTATTAAGTGGAGGTAAAAACTGATATTATGGGCATAGATTATCTTAGTTGAAACACATCTTAAGTAAAGCTCTATCAGCTATTGTTTTCCTTGGTTGGCAAAATCAATCAATCCACCTATCAATCAAATATTTATTAGGTGTCAATCTTGAACCTGGCATTGATCCAGTCCTATCCATTAGTGAAATAATAAGTACAAAAAGGGGAAAATAAGAGAATAAATTCAAAAATTATAAAATATGTTTACTAAAATATTTTTTATTTGCCCCCACCTGAATTGTGTATATATACATTTTTTATGTAAAAAATCTTTGTAAGAAGCATTATTCTTAAATCAAAAGATGAAAGGTATTGTTTACAATTTAGCACTGTATAAACTTTCATGGTATGCAGGTATCTTCAGGGAAACCATTTCCTAGATCTTTTGTGCTGTTTGGTAACTTTCTATGATTGTTTCTTATTGAAGCAGTGAACAAGTGTCTCCTTATTGCAAGTCACAACATTGGGTCACTGTGCTATCTTAGAAGGCCTCACAGAGCACTTGTTTGGAAGGAACTAATTCTGAGCTCAGGCTCTTCCCCAGTGGAGTCCAAGACCCCATCATTCCATGTGATTCTGCATTTACATGCAATATCCACTTGAGCGCTCAATTTGAGAGTTCGGGTAATCCCGGTAGAGCTTAGTCCCAAGACACCAAACAGAAAGTCAAAAGAGCTATGCTTCCGCTAAATCAACAAAGAACAATTACTGAAGGTTAACCAAGACCTTTATATATAAAATACCCTCTTCATCTAGATTCTCAGTTTGTACTTACTACAGATTCAAAATTAGAGCTGGATGAGGAAATATAAAGTGAAAGTAGCTTCTTTAATATGTTTTTTTCAAATATCTTTGTCACTATAAAGTTAGTTAGTGGATTCATGTCACCATATCCCAAAGGGATTCAAATAATCAGAATCCTCTGTACACCTATTTCATCAGTAAACAACTTTTAAACATGACAATACAGGACAGTTGAATAAGCAGAGACTTCCTTCAGCCAATAATGTGTTTATTTAGTGAGTAGTGGGAAATAGAAGCGAGTCAAGTCAAAGCCACTGATTTTAGTCACCTGAGAAAATTATTTGAGCACTTTTTTTGGAGGTCAGATAATCGGAAGAAATTTTCTTTAACTATTGTGAGCTCATTTTTCATTATTGGTCCTGCAATTGCCAATTTCATTTATTTAAATGCTTCTCTTGACATAATTCAAAAGATAAGGACTCACCTGTGTTTTTAGATGGTCGACTCACTAACCAGCCATTCAGCAGTGTCACACAGAGCACCTAATAAACAGAATTATTTCAGATCCCTGACTTCCTCCTTTCATCTTCCATTGTGTTCTCCATCACCACAACTTAAAGCTTACCACAGCTATCTGCATGGCGAAGGAAACCATCAACAAAATGAAAAGACAGCCTGCCAAATGGGGGAAAATATTTGCAAATCACATATCCAAAAAGGGGTTAATCTCCAAAACATGTAAAGAACTCATACAACTCAACAACAGCAAAATGAACAACTCAATCGAAAAATGAACAGAGGATATGAACAGACATTTTTCCAAAGAAGACATACAGATGGCCAACAGGCACATGAAAAGACGTTCAGCATCACTAATTATTACAGAAATGCAAATCGAAACTACAATGAGATATCACCTCACAATCATCAGAATGGCTATCATTAACAAGACAAGAAACAACGAATGTTGGAGAGGATGTGGAGAAAAGGGAACCCTCATACACTGCTGGTGGGAATGCAAACTGGTGCAGCCACTATGGAAAACAGTATGGAGTCTTGTCAAAAAATTGAAAATAGAAATATAATATGATCCAGCTATACCACTACTGGGTAGTTACCCAAAGAAATGAAATCAATAATTCAAAAAGATTTATGCACCCCTAATTTTATTGCAGTATTATTCACAATAGTCAAAATGTGGAAGCAATCCAAGTGTCCATCAATGAATGAATGGATAAAGAAGATGTGGTATATATACATGCAATGGAATATTACTCAGCCATAAAAAAGGTAAAATCATGCGATTTGTGACAATGTGGATGGATCTTGAGGGTATAATGCTAAGTGAAATAAGTCAGACAATGAAAGACAAAAACCATATCATTTCACCCATATGTGGAAGGTAATCAAACACATAGACAAGGAGAACAGATTAGTGATCACCAGAGGGGAAGGGAGTGGGAGGAGGCTGAAAGGGGTAATGGGGCACATATGTATGGTGACAGATAAAAACTAGAGTATTGGTGTGAATACGATGCAGTCTATACAGAAGCTGAAATATCATAATATACACCTGAAATTTATACAATGTTTTAAACCAATATGACCTCAATAAAATAATTTTAAAAAACAACAAATAAATAAATAAAACAAAACTTATCAGAGCTATACTCTGGTGTGCATTGTTGGATAATAATATTAACTTATTCTCTTTTAATATGTTGGTTATTAGGTGTTACCCTCCTGACAAAATAATAACCAATTATATTCAGTTAGTTTAGCCTTTCTATAAAGCAATATGGTTATATCTTGAGTCTAAAGACAGTAAAAATAGAAGTCTAAAAATAGTAGATATTTCTATTTCTTTAGAAATCTGTTCTAGAGATGTAAGATTTATAGAGGAAGGTGTTCATTATATTATCCATAATAAATTTAAAAATAAAGGTGTTTGATGGTTATTAATAGTAGCCAAAAAAACCCCAAAACAATCTTAATATTTGTAAAAACAATAATAATTAAACCAGGGTCTTGAAAGTAAAGAAAAAAGCAGATCAAAAATGAGCACTATAAAGTATATATTATATTAATTTTATTTATAAAAAGTTCAAAAGTAGGCAAAACTAATCTATGATGATACAAATCAAAATAGTGGTTTCCTTTAAGGAAGGTGAGAAGGATTAAAAAGAGGCACAGAGGAAATTTCTTGGGTGATGGATATAGTCTGTATCTTGTTTGAGATATTGGTTACATGAATATACTCTACATATATTTGTCAAAATTCATTGATCTGAACACCGTGCACATCACTTTATGCAGATTTTACCTGTTACAAATTAAGCTTTTGCACCAATATGCCAGTTGCCAGCTCATTGTTTCTCAACTCTAACTCCATCCTTCTATTGTCAACTGTATGATGCTGAAACCAAGACTTAGCCAGTCTCCCTTCTTTCTGCTTTGCCAGGTAGCTCCATGTTAGACTCCGCCAAGAGAGGATGATAGAGGGAGACTAGGAGACTAGAGGAGGAAGAAGAGAATGTACCTTGATTCTTACTATTCTCTTCCTGTCAGCTATCTGTGTGTTCCGAGCATCATTCCAGCCACAATTTTTCACCTCTGTAGAAGCAGGTCTGGTCTATGGCAGCAGTGAATCCAGTTTGCAGTTTTTTCAATGCTTGCAGAACCAACTTCACCAACACTCCCCAGAGACACCAGCACTTGGCTGGCACCTGCTCCTCAGAGTTCTGGGTCCCAGGCCAAATGGACCCCTCCTTTATTGTCAGAGACACTGAAACTAGCTGAGAAGTGCCTCCTTCTCAAAGATCTGAGTTTTGGAACTAGAGAGAACTTTCTTTAAGTTTCTAGGTTGTAATAATTCCAATATCATTTCTTTGTTCCCTCAGTTCTAGAGGTGACAGCTGTTTCTTACAGTTGCTACTTCTTTGATACGTTAGAATTTTCTTTTTATCCTTTTAGTTATCTTGTTAACAACTACACCAAGGTAACAGTTCTCCATATTAAATTATTTCTGTTAAAATAACTGTTTTGTGGTTTTGCTTTTTGCCTCCTACTCTATCTCTATATAAAAATATATATATATGTATATATGTATAATTTTCACATATCTACAGCTTATTAACCAGCCAAAATTCTTAACATACCTAAGTCTCAGTTTCCTAACGTGTAAAATGGGGCTAATATTAGTGCCTACTTCATATGTCTATTATGAGGATTAAATTAAACAATATATGTAAGTGTAAAATACTTGACAATCCTAAGTATCCAATATTATACAGCCTCAAAGAGTTTATAATTTAGCCAAAAAGATAATACAAATATCTTCTAATTCACAAGCCATGGAGTGGGTAAATAAATGTTTTATTATTTGTCTTTAACTTGTATATATGAACTCTTTTGTAGTAGCATTTATTTTACAGCAAATAAAAATTATCCTAAAAATATAGTGGGCATGAGAAAATTACTATGAAAGATGGTGTACATGCAATTATATTTCTGGAAAAAAGCTTTAGAACAAAGAATGGAAGAATTTACACCTGGTTATATTTTTCTTCACTTGTCAAATTTTCTACAGTGAGTTACATATAACTCTTAAAAATGAATAAATCTAAAAAGTTAAGAAAGATTTGCTTCAATTAAATGGAAATTGTTTTCTATTACAAGGAATTTTAAGAGGACTAAAGGACCTCCCTATCATGGTGCAAGAAGGAATGCGTGTACATGTTCTTCAAGCTACATTTCCCACAGCACTTCCTACTCTGCCATTCCTGAAAGCTGGCCATGTCCACTCAAAGCTGAGCTCTGTCTGCTGGGTGTGTTATCAGAAAGCTCTGTGGTTCCATGTAGCAGATTTAACAAGGTCTTTATCCTTCCTATCTTATAATAACACGTAAGATGACAGTAACAGCATAATATATGTATATGTGGGGTTTTTTTGGTATATATATATATATATATATATATATATATATATACCCAAAAAAGGCTAGAGAAAGGGAAAAGAGTTTTCAGCAGAAGAAAGTTGTCAACCAAATTTTGAAGATGTTGAGAGGATAGACGAGCCATGATTAAATTAGAACTGAGGGTGCTGAAATAAATATTTTCAGGAAGGCAGGCACATGAAAAATAAGATAATTCACACCCCATAACTCTGGAACTAGAGGAAAAGCAGAAGATGGAGGCAAAAACAGATGGATTATTAGAAATTTGTATAAGCCGGTAGACCTTTCTTAGACTGCACAGCCTGACAGAAGACAAGATTTTCTGGAGAGCTGAAATGAGAGAGTTTCTTGACTCTAATGACATCAGGGAAAAGATCACCCACCCCTTTCATATCTGAAGCTTTCAGAAAGATAGCTGACTTCGTGTTACATCTCACCTCTCTGTTTCTCCACTCCTACTAACAAGGAATTAAAGGATTCCTCTTAGGGGAAATGGATCAGCTAGGAGAAATGGCGACAGATATGACAATTTGAGGTAGCTGACAAAACAGCTGGATTCTTATGCAATTATCCTTCTGTGAGACCCACCAATAAATAAGCTCCACCTTGCATGCTTTTTAGTACTTAAAATTAGCTTTTTACTACTTAAAATTAGCCTTTTCGTACTTCAATCTTTTTTTTTAAGATTTTTTTTTTATTTTTCCTTTTTTTCTTCCCAAAGCCCCCCAGTACATAGTTGTGTATTTTTAGTTGTGGGTCCTTCTAGTTGTGGCATGTGGGACATCACCTCAGCATGGCCTGACAAGCAGTGCCATGCCCGTGCCCAAGATCCAAACTGGCGAAACCCTGGGCTGCTGAACTGGAGCGCGTGAACTTAACCACTCAGCCATGGGGCCGGCCCCCGTACTTCAATCTTAAACATGAATAGACAAAGATCACTACACAATTTAGAGAAACCTCAAACTTGAATAACAGAAACAAAACCAAACAAACTTATTTGAAAAAATTACTAATGAAATAGATACAACGTGGGGAGTAAAAGATAATTTAAAATAAAAAATCTATAATCACTATCCTTGAAGTGGAAATATATATACATATATATATATATATATATATTTAGCTTCCATAAATGAAAACAGTATGCTATTAAGAAAGTAAAATTAAAAGAACAAGAAAGAGCTCTTGGAAATTAAAAATGTGAAAGTAGAAATTTAAAAATTCAATCAAAGATGGGAATATAAAGTTGAAGAAATCTCTCTGTAAGTGAATAAAGAAAAAGAGAGAAAGAACAGCTAAGAGAAAATATAAGAAAGTTCGAGGATAAGCTCAGGGGATCCAAAATCTAAATAAAAGAGTTACAAAAAGACAGAAAATAGAAGTGAAGAAAATATCAAGAAAACAATACAAACTATTTCCTAGAGTCATTGGCATACCTAATTTATCTGACATCTGGAACAGATCATTTTAATACAATCTTCCTATACTCAACATATTTATTTTTTTGTAAGAATCAAATAATGATCAGTAATCATTATTTTCTTGATTTATTTTGATTGAATGTAAATAACAATATAAAAGGAAGAATAAATGTCAATGTACCAAATTTAAATTTAGTAAAATATTATATATAGACTAAAATCTGCACTTAAAAAACAAAACGGTGACACCTCACACATCGCACTTTCCTTCACTTTTAAAATTTTAAACTCCAAATTAAATATTCCAGTGGACTCAAAGAATGACAGGTCTAAAGTAATTCAAGCTCCACTTCTGCATCTTTACAATCACTATGCTCTCCTTATTTATTTTGAATCTACTACTTAAATATCGGAATATGTAGTACAGTAGGGGCTGAAAACAAACTACACCCAAAGAGAGCTCAAATGATTCTGAATCCTTATAAACTTGCTCTCAAAATGAATGAGTGTAGCTACATCAGCATGTGTTGGGAGGGAGGGAACCAACTCTTTCAGTAAGAATTCTCCATGTTAACCTCCGTGCAGAAGACAATATTTAATAGAGGATAAGTAAATGCAAATATGCAACTTTGAAGGTTACACATGTATTATTAAAACTCAACAGTACTCAGAATTTAAGGTAATAATAGATTTAGGGGGAGAATTGCTGGCACATGGTAATCGAAACACAGCATCTTTGATCAGTTTTAATATTATTTTTAAATTTTCTTCAGACACTTTCTTATTGCCTGCAGTGAAGTAGACTTCTCCACTGGCCCATTCTTGGTACTCTAGCTCCTAGAACTGAAAAATGCTAGTTTCCAGATTGAAACAATCTACCAAATGCTCTGCAAAATGAATTTTAAAAATTCACCCTAAGACATCTCATTGGCAAATTGTAGAATACTTAGGAAAAAGAAAAACATCTTAAAAATTTAAGAGAGGGGCCGGCCTGGTGGTTAAGTGGCCTGGTAGTGGTTAAGTGCACATGCTCAGCTTCAGCAGCCCCGGGTTCATGGGTTCAGATCCCAGGCACAGACCTACACACTGCTCATCAAGCCACACTGTGGTGGCATCCCACATACAAAATAGAGGAAGACTGGCACAGAAGTTAGCTTAGCAACAATCTTCTTCATGCAAAAAGAGGAGGATTGGCAACGGGTGTTAGCTCAGGGCTAATATTTCTCACCAAAAAAAAGAAAAATTTTAAGAGAGAAAATACAGGTCATATGCTACCAATCAGATTACTCAATAGCAATAATGAAAGCCAGAAAATAATAGAATGAATTCTGTAAAATTCTAAGAGAAATTTATTCCCAACCAGAATTCTTAACCAAGCTAGACGATAGAAAGAATGCGAGGAGAATAATGACATTTCACACAACCAAGTGTCAAAAACTGTGCTTTCCATGCTCCTTTCTCAAGAAACTATTGGAGGATGTGCTGTATCAAAAATGAGGGGGGAAAACTGAGAAATAGGAAGATGAGATGCAATACATAAAAGGAGAAAAAGTGATTTCCAGGATGGTGAAGGATGGGATTAAATCCGAGAGCAACTGATTTAGAACAAGTTGAGAAAAGTAGCCTTATAGAAGGTATGGCTTAGCAAACATATGGAGTAGATAAAACATAAAATACACTTGATTCTCTTTGTTTTGGCTCTCTTGTTAGAATGTAAGCTACATGAGACCAGAGAACAGGTCTGTCTTTTTAATCTATTGAGTGGCTGGAATCTTATAGGCATAGTGCCTGATATATAGGTAAGCACTTCATAATTATTTGCTGAAATTTAAAAGAATACTCACATTTTTATCTTTGTTATGTTGTCCTCTGACTAGAAATATCTCCTTGAAAGGATGAAAAGTACATGCCTAATAATGCATTCTCAAATATGATCTAGGCTGCCACTAAAGAAACTAAAGGAGGAAGAGAAAAAGAAGAAGGAGAAGAAAAGAGCTACCATTTTAAATGATACTTTAAATGATGCCAAATTGTACCTATATTTTTAGGAGTGCAAATTTATATCTATCAAAATATTTTCCTAAATATATCTAAATTTTGACTCAGTATTTTCACTTCTATGGGTATATAAAAGTGGCTTATACAAAGATAGAGTTTGAAAAAATGGTCAATGCAACATTCTTTATAATAGCTAAAAACTGAAAATGACCTATTTTTTTCATCTAAAGGGACTTCAGTAAATAAACTTTGGTGAAGCCATACGATGGGTTGTAATGTAGCTGTTAACACAAAATGAAGTAGATTTTCACATACTAACTTAGGAAGATCTCCCAAGATGCATTATTAAGTGAGAAAAAGTAAGGTGAAAAAGACAGGAATGGAAGGATTCCACTTGTGCAAAAGAAAACATCTGTAAACTATATGGGAAAATGTATAAATATCTTCTTCCACCATTAAATACAAATTATCAATCATAAATATCATGCAGCAAATCAAAATAAAATCACTAAGTTTAGATTAATGAGAGAGATAACCATTGGTGTTCTAGTAAGTGTTTAAAAGTTGGCTTCTCAAGAAAAAAATCTTTGTAGCATTTGCCAATATCTTTTGTATAAATATTCCCACCATGCTGATTTCACATTAGAAACATAATATCACTGAATTCAGAGTTGGAAAAAGATGTTCACAATTTGCTCTCCCGAACCAGGAGGAGCCAACTCTGGCACACCATTGGGGGTGACCACAAGATAACAGCTTGTATTAGCAGGGCATGAGGTCCCTGCTCTCAGTCTTCACTGCTCTTATATATCTTTCTGTTGTCCAACAGAAGGGCCAGAAAGGCCATTCGGCAAGGCAAAACTTTCCGTGGTATTTGATTTCTCTGTGAAGCTGGATGAGCAGAGCTGCTAAGTTCAGCTTTTGCACTGAACAAAGATCAGGCAATTTACATGATATTCCTTCACTGCTTTTGGGCTCTTGGATGTGTTTGCATGTAAAGTAAAGAAAATATTAGGTATAACAAGAATGAGCTATCAAATTGATATTTCCTGACCTTTTGAAATAGAAAGCACACCTTAAATTAACAACACGTATGTAACAAATGCAATGAGTTATGCCCTTTGACTTCAAACTATTTGCTTTCTAGATATGTGTGTATGACCATCAACTTTCTGACAGAAACCCTAATACTAGGTCTTTGCAAATCCCCACAGTAAATACTTGGCTAAATAGCAAGAAAGGAGAAATGATCTTTCCTCTTAAGTGAGTGCTGATCTAAGCAGCAGTTTCTTCATTTGCTCAATGCAGTGTCATCTACCCACCATCACATCTGGGCAAAGGTCATGCATCAACAATGTTTACCTATGTCTACATTTATTCACAGCTGGAAGTAGGCAGGAAGTGTAGTTATAAAGAAAAAAATGAGAAAAATTTTAGAAAGAGGAAGAGGAAATATTTCTGTTACATGGATCTTATCTATCTTGATGAGGTCCTAAGAGGTCCAAAATAGATGATCCTATCATTGAAAGCCATACATTTGTGAAAGGAGAGTAGGTACATAGTTGATAATTAAGGCTGGACAAAAAGGATAAACTGGGACTATCTTGGGCAATATTGGATACATGGTCACTTATTAATAAATGGTATTACAATCAGGTTGGGAGTGAAGTTTTGGTGCTTTCTCTGGAGAATGCAAAATCAACGTGCCCCAGAGAGTATGGAAATAAAGCTCAGAAAGATGATTAGGAAAAATAAACCCATTTACAGTTTTAGATAGTACAAAAGACCGAGGACACAGTATATGAAGTCAAAATACATTGACCAAGTTGCAGACATACCATAGGATGTTTTTAGAGAAATATAGGTGGATCTTGTTTTATAGAAATAAATGTATTTCTAAAAATACATTGATGAAGTGAACGTTTATTGAATTTAATCATCCTTTGATTTTAATTAGGAAAGTAGATATGAGTCTTGAAAAATATCTAGTCCCACACATTTAATAAAACTACTTAAACAAATAGCAAAATATTTAAAAATAATATATCTACTTAAAATTTAGACAAACTAACATTAATGATATTGTGCGATTTCTTAAGGTTTGTTTTAATGTTTAGGACATTATTTTAAAGGGATAAAGGAAAAGAAATAACACTTTAATCAAACAGACCGCATTGTTCCAAAGAGTAATTTCCACTAACTTTCTTGCCCAGCACTAGATAACAGAACGACATGTCTTCTCCTTGGTTTAGGAGATCTTGCTTCATAATAGTTGGTAAAAAGTGCTGACTTAAAGAAATAAAAAAGGTTGATGTAGATTAAATGTAGGCAAAGATTCAAACATAAGAGTCAGTCCCTCAAAATACAGCAATAAATTTCCATCGCACATCCATATTTGTTGGGACTTATACAACTGTAAATAAAGTAATGGGAGATTACATTTACCCTGAGTGCTGATCTAAGCTGCAGATTTTTAGGAGTTTCTATTCAATGAGGAGAATAAAAATTCTCTGATGTGATAATTCCATTAATTCATGTCAAAACAATGCCCTGAATTATCAATTTTGTGAAGACAAGTTTCTGTAGATAGAGTTTCTGCGTTACAGCATGTACTTGTAAAACTTAAAAGGACTGTCAGTTCTCCCATTAGACAAAACTGTTCAGACCCTAGCCTGAGTAAAATGTCACATTCTGATCTCTAAAACCAAAAAGGAATGTGAAGCGCATAATCGAACTAAGTTTTACCTCACTAAAGCCAGAAATAATTCCTTTCAAGTTGCTTCTGACTTTGTCCAGGCCGTGTAATCCCAATCAAACATGGCCAGTTCTAGGGTTTTGCTGCGCATGGTGTTCAAAACCCTGTAGGGATGTCTTAAAAGTATATCCAAATATTCAAAGTTCTTTAATTTCAAATGAAATTTTAATGTGTATAAATTAAGGACCAGAATTTATAAATGCCCTAATGTTATTAACCGTAATATTTGTGAAAGATTATTCTATAATTACGTTTAAATTGAAGGAACAAGTGTACCTGCAGAGACAAGACAGAAGAGAGAAGAACCATGATTTGAATGTAAATCTTAATTGGCATTATTAAAGTCATATCTGAATAACTGAACAGGCAGATGAAATGGAAACTTTCTTTAATAAACAAATGCAGTGCTGCACTTAATAAAAGATTGTAAAGAAAAATTTTAGCCCCCGTATTACTCACCTATTCATTCTAAAGCGTAATTGTCAGCTTTATTTTCCTATGCCGGAGTAAGCCGAGGCATCTTTGGGATATTTACAATTTGTGCAATTTATTGAGACAGATCCAATTCCTTTTTTATTTGTTTTCCCAAAGCACCTATTTTTTTACCTTTGCTGACCAGTGCAAAATCATCCTCACTAATGTTTATAAAATACCACATTATTGGTATATATCGGATCCAAATGCAAGCACTGCAGGTTCTAACAGATAGGAGCTAGATGGAATCTGTCTTTAGATTGCTGCTGTCCAGACTGCCTAAGCATAGATTCTGTAAGACTCAGGCTCAGTGACATGAAAGCATGGAAGGGAGGAAAGACAGGGGTGTGTGTGTGTGTGTGTGCGTGTGTACAGGCACAGATAGGTGTTGCTAAAAAGAGGCGGATGGATACAAACAGACAGGAAAAGAAAGGGAAATTCCGGCTACAAAAAACATTCTAAAACTTGGATACAAAAATACGGCAACATCCAATTTTTCCCAGCGGCTGTTAAGCCATTGTAAGTCAAACATAAGAGGAATTAGAATTTACACTCAGAAATAGCTTAAATTCTTCATTTGAATTAAAAACAAATTACAAGTCATTTGTAGTCCAAATTCTTAGTGTTTACAAAGAATACTACCTGTGATAGGAAATATCAACTACCAGAAAGTAGTATTGAATTTTGTAGCTCCTAACTGAATTAAAAAGATAGGGGTGCTATTTCCCAGTAGTTAAGGAGCCATGGAACATTTTATTGCTCTTTCTTCAGTCACTACTGAAATTCTGCCTCCCTGTCCCAAGGTGAGGATAACAGTGGATTAAAAACGGTAGAATATTTGCCGGATGCTGGAGACGTGCAGAGACTTGACTTCCCTGGATTCTCTGCCCAGCAATATAGAAAAATGAGAACTAGCTCTGCTTATCCTCAGCATATCACACAGCTCCAGGTTTAAAGAAGGAAATAGACCAAAGGAAGAATGGAACCAACACTGCTTATATTTGTACTGTATGTAGGGATTATTCTAGGATCTTTCCTTACATGAAGCCCTTTAATCTTCCCCAAAAGTTTGTGATATAATAATTGCCGCCATTTTACTAGAGAAGAAATTGAATCTCTGAGAATATAAGCAAATTATCCAAGATCACAGAGGAAGTAAGTGCAGAACCAGATAGCACCCCAATAAGGACCTAGGCACATGTGTAGGTCTTTTTAGGTGTAAAGCCTGCAAGTAGATGATAGTAAAATCCTTATTGGACTTAGGAGGAAATTCAGAATATTTGAACATTGTTCATAAATACATTGCTGCTTCATTCATATGAGTTCCATTTGCAATACTATGAAATCCATTTATGCAGATATTATTGGGAAAAACCTTGGATCTATAAACATTTTATATGTGGAGTCAGTTAAATGAGTTACCATTAGCTATTTAAAGGAGCAATTGAAATCCAATTTGGACTAACCACCACCACCTAAAAGGCCACCAAGATGAACCTGTGACAAAGCAAAGGTAAGTTTCTCAGCTCTACTGCAGAAAAGGCTACCGTCACTTTGGCAGAATCTCAGCTGAACCTCCAAATGGGGATTTAAGGGAGGATAGTTATAGGTTTTTAAGGGCTGGATTGGGTGATATTAAGGCAGATATTGAAAGGTGGAGGACTGATTGGAATTGGGTTGAGTTTATAGCATAATAGTTTTGAATTGGTGGGAACAGCAAGGAGAAATTCCTGAATCAAGTTTTGATGGGCAAATTGTTAACCTTGAGAAGTAAGCTATTTTCATTGGGTCACAGGCTTATCTTCCAGTAGCAAGTATTTCCTAGAGCACACAATTAAATTACTTTTACTTGTTTAACACAGGGGAGAAGATTCTGATGGTTTCAGTCATCGTTGTGTCATGCCAAATATAAAATGTTGAGTTTGACACCAAAGCCCCTGCTGATTTACTCTCTCCTGCTTCATCTGGGAAAGAGTGAAACTATCCAATGAGTGAGCGCTCAACACTCGGGCTTTACCTCATTCTTGGTCTCCCATTTTTCTAGCCTTCCCCTCTTCCTTCCAGTTATAGAAAGGAAAATGTTCTTTCTTGTGAAAATGAGCCTACTTATCTGAGGATTAGAATGTGTGCCTTCATAATGCCTTTAGGATGAGGCCTACTCCCAGTGTCTTTCATTTCTGTCATTCCTCTATTGCCTTATCCTTGGTATTTAAAGACACTTAGGCTGTAGTCTTTATAAAAATGACTTACAACAAACCTTACACAATTCAAAGGCATCAAAATATATGAGTTTGAATGCACTGGTCCTCCAGGAGAAAAACACCCAGGGAGTTCATAACAATATTTTCCCCAAAATCTAGAATAATAAGGAAAGTGAGTTCTGACAGTCTATAAAGCAATATCCCTACTAGTTAAAAAACTACCCATTTGGATGGTAGAAACAGATGCCTGTTTGATGAAAAGAGACTTCTAAGTAATAAGGGATCATAAACTTAGTTTAGTTGGTATGAATCCTAGACAAATTATATTGTTATGGGCAAATATGAATCCTATTGAGTTAGTCCTTGAGCTGGTTCCAAAAGAGACAGAAAGTTCCCCAGGTGAAATTCAAAATTGGCCCCAAAAAATAGAAGGCAAGGAGAGATGGACGAAAGAAGTAGACCACTCCAGATTGGTAGGTGGCAGTTTTAATAAAGAAGAGAATTTACATATGAGGTTTATCTTGGGCAGCCGCGAGATGAGTAGATTTTTGCACCCACCTGCCGTAGTCCTAAAAGTTCATATACAGGCCTAATGGGGTTAAATCACATACACAGTCCAGAGCGTCTCGACAAAGCATTGTTCTTTCAAGGCTGCATCGTTGAAACAGCTCTTGGTGTGGGAATGGTGGGCAGAAAGTACACTCCAAGGTCATAGAAGGGGGTAAAGAGCTTCCAATTGCCCAGGTCTAACTCATGGGTCAACAGCAGTCACATCCTCTTGATGACCTCCTCTAACAGAGGGAAAGAGACAGACAGACAGAAACAGAGACAGAGAGAGCAATGTAGCAGGCATTGTGGTTTAGAAAACTTGTGGTGCAGTGAGGAATTTGATCCTTAGACAGTTAGCTGGAAGTCCCACAGAGCAAACTTTTCTGACACCTAGAGTTAAGGCTGAACACAAGAGTGTGTTGCCACCAGGGCTATACCACCATAAGGAGTGATGACTCTATATTGCTTAAACACTTGCAAAGGATTGTGTGTGTGTGTGTGTATGTGTGTGTGTGTGAGAGAGAGAGAGAGAGAGAGTAGGGTTTCAACAAACCAAATAAGAAACTAACCCTCACAGTTTCAGGGAGTAGCCCAGGAAGTTTCAGAATAACCACCTGTCTCCGTGCTCTTTTCCAAGGGAAGCTGCTAAGGTGGTTTTCTCAGCTATTCTGGTATCAAATGACCATACTGGGAAACCATGCTTGAATTAAAATCAGTCCCATAGGGATGTTTCATTTGAAAGATTACTAAGCAACTTAATTAGAATATCTGCCTAAAAGGTTGGGAGAGGAACTAAATAATACTAGGATGATGGGAGCAGGTGGGCAAGATGGCCTAGGCTGCCCTTACAGTGACCTGTAATTACCTTTCAAGCCTTTAAGATCTAGTGAATTCATTTCCTTCTTGAGCCATGCCTCTGTGAGCAGCTTGATGTAAAAACAAACAAAACAAAACACAGTATTTAGGGAAGAAGACCTGAGAGCCATCACTTGGCATCAAACTTGACCTCAGCCTCTCTAGAGCAGCTTGACAGGTCTTTGTCAAGCTGACCCACCCAGTACCGAAGTATCAAAGACCGGGTTACAAGAAGATTGCTAAGGTAGTGAAATATCCAAGGACATTTCACCTGCTACAGATTCAGGCTGAGGCTAGAAAGGTTTTGTAAATATACATCAGCAAGTACAAACAGAGTTTCATCTCAATCCACGCTAGATGTTATAGGTAGGAGTGAAGGAGTGAATGCAGGTCACAGTGAAAGGAGCAAGAGCAATGGCTTTTGAGCATCATTGAGGGTTTCTGGAGGGGACTCCGTAAGTTGTCCCCTCTTTCCTCTTGTTTCCCAGGGAGGATAAGCAGAGAAACCTCAGCTGGTTTGTAAATTCAAGAGCAAGGCTTAGCTTCCAAAAGTAGACTGGAAGGATATATGTCTCAGAGAACAGAGTCTAATAGGGAACCCGGGAGATGGTGCAGCAATGACAATATATGAGGTGTCAGGTCCAAAGGGACTCAGGGCAATCCCCTAAACTAAACTAATACAAGCTTCAGGATGTTGCCAGGAGAGACCCACATTTTCACTTGGCCCTGAAATGGCATATTTAAGCTGGTAGAAATAGTCTGTGGACAGAAAGGAGACTCTTGGTCAGGGTAAGAATATGCCACACAGTAGTAGATGAAGCATGGTACATTTATACATCAGCATCAAACGATGCAGCAGGTTGTGTTAACACATCAACCAGTGCCTGCATAGAGGGCTCCAGGAGGAAGCCAGAAGACAAATCCTGGCGGAGGCCAATGACAACAAGCTGGCCAAGGACTAAATGCCCAACTGGGAAGCCAAGAAGCAATCATGAGATCTTGGATGCCACACTGGAAAGAATGTGTAGGGAGGTAAATCATGAATTTACTTGGCTTTAAAACTGAAATGTCTTAAAAAACACAGAACTGTTGAGTTCACCTTGAAATGACTAACCTAAGTTTTTTTGCCATCAACAGGAATGGGAGCACGAGATAGAGATCAAGGTTCATTATGGAACACGAAGTTTCCTCTCCTGTACACCTGAGTGTGTGGTTGTGAAAACCACACTCACTGAAATGGAAATTAGAGACAAAAGAAACTAGTACCCTTGGCTGCTCCAGTCTCCTCCTAACAACCACATCCTAAAGTGAATACCATTGTATACATTTTAGATGGGAGAAAACTGAGATTAAGAGAGGTTAAGTAACTCACATACTCAGCCAGTAAATAGAGCCAAAATTTAAAATGAGAGATGTATGAGTTCACAGCCAGTTTTCTCTAACATATTGGGAGTTATTAATATCCTGTTTAAAATTACCCTGCTATCCTTTCTAGCACTCATCTAGTCTTTTTCTCTTTTTAATTGCCAAACTTCTAGAGCAAATTATTAAATTTTATATTTTATTTTAGCCTCAAACATCTCTTCAAATAAAATATTACATGCAACTCCCAAACCTATATATATGTAAACACACAAAGACACACAGACACACGTGCTCACACACACATATATAAACACACACACTATAAATGGGGCTGCTCTGGATGACTAAGGGGTGAGGGGCTGACAAGGTCTAACATTAACACTCCATCAACATCAGCTATGGTCATTAGAGCACTTCCTCAGGACTCTCCTAGAAATTCAGATACACTTTTCTTTAGAGTGTATCAGAAAAGAAAGCATGAAGCTTCTTTCACTGGTGTCTTCATTCTCTTCTATTCCTATCACTTCACTAAAACTGATCTCTGAGAGGTTTGCAATGATCTCCTTTTGGTCAAATTCAGTGGACTTTAATCAATCCTATTTCTTCACAGTTTTCTCTGCAATTAAATCCTTTGCTTCTTGACGTTTTCTTCTCTCTCTTGTTTCAGAACATGTCAATTCATTAGTTCCCCATACTCTCTGACCGTTTGCTCTGCCTCCTTATCAGGCTTGACTTTCTGCTCTTCATTTCTAACTGGAAATGTCACTTGAAGCTCAAATCTTAATTCTCTGGTCCTCTGTCTCTCCTCACAATTTCTCAGTGAGCCGATCCTTTCCTAAAGCTTCATTTATGATTTCTTGGTGATAATTCAAATTATAAACCTCTGTACTTTCCCACCATAGACTTGAAATGCCAAAAACCTAAGAATCATCTTCACTGCTATCCCCCCACACTTCAAAAAGTCCCAAACTGAAACTCATCATCTTCACCCCAGAACTGCCTTGCTTTGCCAGATGTTCCATGTCGGCACTAGCATCATTTTTCCATCTCCCACAAGTAAAAACTTAAAAGCACAGTTTATTCTTTTCTTCATCCCAATCAATATCCAATCTGTCACATTATTTTAGCAAATCTTCCTTCAGAATCTCTCTCAAACTCATCCCTTTCTCTTCAATCTGGCACTGGCATTACTCTTGCATAGCATCGCAGCTGGTTTGCTCTAACAGTTTCCTGGCTTACTATGTTTCTACTTCTATTATCTCCACACTCTCCTCCATGCTGCATGTAAATACCTAATTAATCTTCATGCATCTCTATCTTCCCTACAGACACTGTATACTTTCGTTCCTTCCTATTTATTCAGTCACGTTGCCTACCTCTCTCCATCACTCACTTCCTCTACTATCTAATAAAATATAACATTTAGTAATTTTAGATGGTCTTCCAACTAACTAGTGTGCATGTCATCCTTATGTTGACCTCTGCTTCTTTCTACGGTCTGATCTGTTTACCCAAACAATACATGAAGATTTTCCTAGTTTCTTTACCTCTTGCCAATTCTTCCATAAGATGTTTTTATGCTTTTCAGCAAATAACAGTTTAGCCTGTAAAAATTTCCTTATCTTTCTAGGCATTTTCGTGTGCTTCCCTTTGAGGACAGGAATCATATCATACATATTTTATATCCTCTACAGCACCTAGAACATTGTTGAGCATGATGTTGAAAACATGATTGATAGATCCATTTGACCCTAACTTCACTCTACCTTGTCACCTGTCCTTTTCTCCAATAGGAACTGTTGAATGATGATCCTCCTTCTCACATCCTATCTTACAGAGAAAACAAAAACTATTCAGCGGGAATATTCTCACATTTCTTCAGCATCCTTCAAAATCTCTCTGTCTTCATCAATACTTCCCTCCATTCTGTCTATTAAAAAGAAAGTATATTTTTAGCCAATGCCAAGGCTAATCCCTCTATTCATATATTTGATTCTATTCTCTCTCATTTGCCCAAATTTTGGTTTATCAATTATTTCCTTTTCTCTCTCTTATGTTTTCAGTCCTATTGTCTCTTCTGACATCTTTCCTTTGACCTACATATATACTCAGGTCTTCAACTTCTAGAAAGGCCCTTTCCTTTCCTTCCAGAACATTACTTTCCTTCCTGCCCCGACCCAGCTTCTTCTAAGAACAGTGACCTACACACTCTTCTTCAGTGCCTCCCAGTCACTGCTTAATCTGCTTCCAATTCTCCCTCTGCTTCTCAAACTGTTTTCTAACGAGCAATGAGGCACGACATTGTCCTACCCCACATCCCACAAAATTTGATTTTTCTTTTTCTTTGTTTTATTGAACAAATAAAAATGAGCTTTTCTTTGATAATTGACATATCACATTGTTTAAGTTTAAAATGTACAACGTGTTGGTTTGATACATTTATGTATTGCAATGTGACTACTACAGTAGCATTAGCTAAACCTGTATCATGTCACATATTTTCATTTCTCTTCGTGTTGAGAACAGTTAAGATTTAGTCTCTTAGCAACTTTGAAATTTATAATACAGTGTTGTTGCCTACAATCACTATGTTGTATATTAGATCTTCATAAGTTATTTATTTACTAGTTATAAGTCCGTACCCTTAAGCAACATCTCCCCAATTCCCTCCACCCTCTAACCCCTGGTAACCACCATTCTACTCTCTGTTTCTACAAGTTCAGATTTTTAGATTCTACATATAAGTGAGATCATACAGTATTTATCTTTCTCTGTCTGATTTACCTCACTTAGCATAATGCCTTCAAGTTTCATCTATGTTATCACAAATGGCAGGATTTCTTTCTTTCTCGTTGGTGAACAATATTCCATGTATATATGTATACACTACATCTTCTTTATCCATTCATCTGTGGACTGACACTTGGCTTGTTCCCATATCTTGGCTATTGTGAATAATGCTGCAATGAACATGGGTATATAGATATCCTTCAAGATACTAATTTCAGTTCATTCAGATGTGTACCCAGAATGGGATTGCTGGATCATGTGGCCATTCAATTTTTATTTTTCTGAGGAACCTCCATGCTGTTTTCCACAATGACTGTAAAAATTGAACTACCATACGATTTTTCAATAGTAATCAAGTCTTTGTGGTTCACTCCCTCTTTAAAGTTTCTCCTCTCTTGACTTCTGATGCAACTCTCTTCTGCTTCCATTCTGATTTTGTTTCCTTTTTCCCTTTTCTCACATTTCTTCATTAACTCCTCTTCCTTCTTCCTTTGCCAAAGGCAGGATTTCCCAACAGAGATAAAGGCACTTTGCTGATGGAGCTAATGGGCTCAAGTGAGAGAAATTATAGTTGCTCTCTCTGCCTTCAGGGACACTGGGAGGAGCAGGCCTGGGGGAGCTGGTAGCCCACAGCTGGGAGCAGCCTTGGCAGTATGGCCCAGTGTGCTATGCAGACGTTTACATTTTGCATGTATACTGTGAAATGCTTGGAAAACACTGCCCTAAGATTCCGTTCTCAACACCCTTCTCATCTCTTGTCAGAGTAATGTTTTCTACCTTTTTATCCTAAGGGAAAAAAAATGAAAAATTTCTTCATTGCCTACAAAAGAAGAGCCAAATCTTTAGTTTGGAATTCAAAGCTACTCATAATCTAGCCCAATTCTACTTTTCTAGTTGTATTTTCCATAATTTTCTCCCATGTAACTTACCATCAAGCTATAACACACTGCAGAGTGTTTGTCATCTCTGACGGGCAGTTTCACATTTGCCAGCTGATGCTTATGGCCTTAGTCATTTCTCTAACTTTTGAACTCATCATATAAGACTCATCTCTTCTAAGCATACTCCCCTTGATCCTTTTGTTAGAACAAATATCTTTCTTTTCTATATTCCCATGGTACATTTACCAATACCTGTAAACTAATAATTATAAAAGTCTAGTTTGTACTCTGTACTGCTTGACAACATTAGGTGAATAGCAAGTCCCATATATATACAAATAAGTTTAACATATAGCAAGTTTTACCTTCATTTTATAACAATTAGCTTTTTATAGACAAGAGATTTTTGTGCAAGATGTTTAGGTATTTGCAAGAAATGTACCAAATAGAATCCTCTCTTTTATACCTATAAAATGTGAGTTATAATAACTCTCCCACTGATCTCACAGTTTCCCTGCCCCCACTCACCCTGCCTGAGGACCTAATGAAATAATTGATGTAAAAGCATTTTTATGATCAGTGTAAGGCATTATACAAATGTCTGGTATCAGGATTGCAGGCAGTCTAGCTCTGATGGCCTCAAGCAGATTTTTTTCATTATGGTTAAGTCCATACACACTAAATGAAGTATAGCACCAAGGCAATCATTGGATATTTCAAGCCAGATCAATAGTTATGCCCTAAATAGATAGAAAATTGAAGCAAAAGTGTTTTGATTTAAATTATTCAGACGGTTGCTTCAATTCTACACTTTATTTTGTTTAGACAAAAATTATGTCAGATAAGCACATATTTAACACACTCATGGATCATAGCTTCCCTTGAAAAACAAAAGTGCCTCGGAAAATTCCATTCTAAAAGTTTCTAAAATGTATTTCTTTGCCAGTTTAAAAAAAAATGTTTGTTCTTCCTTTTTAGTATCCATACCCTCAATAATCAGTTTACATGTTTAAGTTTTCACTTGTGTAAATATAATTCAACTTGAACCAAATACGTTTAACACGTATTTGATAGATGGCAACGTACAAAGTCACTTTGCTATGCACCATGTATTGAAACAAGATATCACACCAAGATCCCTATCGGTGTAGAACATTCAAAAGAAATAGAGGGATACACATAAACTATAATTGAAGGGATGGTAAAATAAGATAAATTATAAGCAAAGAGAGCACGATCAATGCTAACTTATATTGGACCAAGTATATTGCAAGGAAGATGCCGTGGAGGAGATGGCCTTTGAATTTGTCCACATATTTTACTTTGGGTGTATATAAATGTTCAAGGTCAGAAGGAGAGCAACTTTTCCCATTATAACCATATTTTTCAGCTGAGATGGAAACAGTTCTAGGGCAATTCACCCCCTCCTGGCTTTATATCTATGTGTGTGCATCCTTGAGAAGTAGGATTAGAGAGAAACCTGCAGGCATATTAATAAATAAATTTCACATGCTGTTAGATATTAAGTAAACATACAGATAAATATTCCTCTAGGGGTTATGATCTTATAACCAGGAGATTTCTAATTTGGCCCCTGTGACATATAGTTACTTCCCATGGGGGTTTTCAGTAAATTAATTCTTATATTTTCAATTTTAAAATATGTACAATCCAGGTTTACTTAATGTACTCTTTGGATGATTCAATGTGTTACTTTTGTATAAACAAAGTGAGTTATAGATTTACGCTTTGCATGTCTGTTCTCATTTTCTGTCATTTGGAACATGCAATAACGTGCAATATAAATACTTGGCAGTAAACCGTTGAAAATACTGAACATCATCTAAATAACTGAAAGGGTTTAAACTTTTGAAATGCATATGTTGGGCAATAGGCAATCAATCAAAATTCAAATATTAATTAACTACATGTTTGAAAATTTCAATAATAATGCAGCAAAATTCTGCCAATTGATTATTAAAATATTAGATAATACTAATATGTTATGAAAATGGCTGATTTAGAAAAGTGACATCAGCACACAATGGCTTTAAGTATGAGCTTAATTCTTTTGGGTATATTTACTATGCCCCAAAATTAGTTCTTCATAGATTGAAAAACAAATCATACCTAAATATAGTATGAATAAGATAGAAGATAATAAATGCCTTTCAGAGATATTATTTGGTGAAATTATCTTAAACCTAATTTTATGTATTGGTAAAAAATGTTTTCTCTCTCTTTTTTTTAACAGGAACAGAGAACTAGTCCAGATGAGTTATAAAAATGACCTTATCTAGTTATCAATTAGCTGTGAGCATGGTTATATAGATTCTCTAGGGTGGATAGAAATAAAATGCTCTGTTTGTGGTGCTAGGCTAAGAGAAGGAGAAAGAGCAGAGCAAACTACTATCTCCCACCATTCCACAATTCTTCTGGCACATGCATACACAGACAAGAAGGATAAGAAAGAGAAAGTGTCCAGTAACCGGATGACAGGACAGCAGGGCCAACGGGAAAGTGTAAATATAAATTTTTTTAAAATAAAAGCTATCAGAGAGTGGCCAGAATATCAGTAGTTAAGAGATATTGAGGAAAGACTTGGTGAGGCTAAATTGATGTAGAGAAAGTTACTCACATTTAGAAAGAGCATTAAACTAGCAGTCACAAGAGCTGAATTCTACTTCTAGATTTGCCTTTAATTAGAAAAACTGACCTACATCTTGTGTTTCCAGTTACCTCGTCAAGAAAGAAGGGATACAGCCACTTTGGAAGGCAGTTTGGCAGTTTCTTACAAAACTAAACATACTCTTACCATATGATCCAGCAACTGTACTCCTTAGTATTTATCCAAAGAAGTTGAAAACTTACGTCCGCATATAAACATGAACATAGATATTATAGAGGCTTTATTCAGAATTGCCATAACTTGGAAGCAACCAAAATATCCTTCAGTAGGTGAATGGATAAATAAAACTGGTGCACCCAGACAATGGAATATTATTCAGTGCTGAAAAGAAATGAGCTATCAAGCCACAAAAAGACATAGAGGAAACTTAAATGCATATAACTAAGTGAAAAGAGCCAATATGAAAAAGCTATGTCCCAAATGATTTCAACTATATGACATTCTGGAAAAGGGAAAACTATGGAGACTGTGAAAAGATCAGCATTTACCAGGGTTAGGAGTGGATAGAGATGAACAGTCAGAGCACATAAGTTTTTAGGGAAGTGAAGATATTCTATATGATACTAAATGATGGATATATATCATTATACCTTTTTTTCAAACCCATGTAAAGTACAATATCAAGAGTGAATTCTAATGTAAAATATAGACTTTGGATGATTACGATGTGTCAAAGTAAGTTCATCAATTATAACAAATGCATCGCTCTGGGGGGATGTCAATAATGGGGGAAGCTATGCATGTCTGTGGATAGAGGGTTTATGGTAAATCTCTGTAACTTTCTCTTAATCTTACTGTGAACTTAAAACTGATCTAAAACAAAAATAAAGTCTTAAAATAAGAAAGAAGTGATTATAATAATACTTGCTATTGTAAAATAAAATATCATAATACAAGCACCCCACAGACTATTAGGTAGTATGGAAATTTAAGCCAATATTCTTATTGCTATTCACTCAGTTTGTAAAATATGGGTGAGCATGGAGACTTTTGAAGTTGGAAGATTGGTCTTTCTAACTTTTAATTAACATGAAGGAAGATTATTTGTCCAGTGGTATGGGGAGCCCCAAAGAATCGAATTTTATGCTGTAAACCATGGAAACGATGAAAAGTATTGAGCAAGGGCATAAAGTGAGCACACTTACATATTAGAAAGTTTGGGGGATGAACGGAAGATAAGCAACATTAAAAGAAAATATATCAGCAGAAAGGCAATTCAAGTAGTTCCAACAGGAGATAACAAAGGCCACAAACAGAACAGAAAGAAAGACCAATAGAAAAGCACTTAGAAATGATAGAGCTGGGGCCAGCCCCTTGCCTGAGTGGTTAAGTTCACGTGCTCGGCTTTGGGGGCCCAGGGTTTCGCCAGTTCAGACGCTGGGTGCAGACATGGCACCACTCATCAAGCCATGCTGAGGCGGCGTCCCACATAGCACAACCAGAAGGACCTACAACTAGAATATACAACTATGTACTGGGGGGCTTTGGAGAGAAGAAGAAGGAAAGAAAAAAAAAGATTGGCAACAGATCTTAGCTTGGATGCCAATCTTTAAAAAAGAAAAGACATGATAAAGCTAGTAAGTTCAGGTTTATGTACAGTGTAGTGACTATAATTAACGATACTGTACCATATACTTGAAGGTGTAAAGAGAGAAGATCTTAAAAGTTATCAGCACATACGAAAAATGACAATTATGTGAAGTGATGGAAGGGTTAACTAATCTTATTGTGGTAATCATTTTGCAATATATACATGCAGCAAATCATCACATTTTATACCTTGAAGTTACATATGTTATATGTCAATAATATCTCAATAAAGCTGGAGAAAAAGGTGATAGAATTTAATGACCAATATTATATACTGAGCATGAGTCAAGGAGGTATCTACAACGACTTTCATTGTCTGATTTACTAAGAGTTTTGTCACGAAAAGAAGTTGAATTTATCATGAATGGAAAACGCATTTCTTTCTGCACCTATTGAGAAGATTAGATTTTTCTCTTTCAGTCTATTTTTGCGGTAAACTACATCATTTGATTTAGTGGTAAAACGACCTCCCTTCCTGTTCCGTGTCTCTTCATTTGGCTGGGCCTCCTGATGCGTCTACTTCACAATAAAACTGTAATTATAAGTATAGTACTTTCTTAAATTCTTTGAGACACTCTGGCAAATTATTGAACCTGAGAGGGTTTGTGGAAGCCATCGAATTTATAGCCAGTCAGTCAGAAGTGTAGGTTTGGGAGATTGGGACCCCAAAGTATTGCTGGTGTCTGCAGTAGGAGCCGTCCTGTGGGGACATCGTGCTCTTTAAACCCGCAGAGTCTGTGCTAATTCCAGGCAGTTAGTGCCACAACTCAATTGCTGTATACCCTTGGGTTTTTACCAAAAGATTATGCACTATTCTTTTTTAGCTATTTCTGGATTCAATTTGCTAATATTTTGTTTAAGAGTTTTGCATCTATATTCATGAGTGGAAGAGGCATTATTTTAGTTTTCCTGAAATATTCTTATCACTTTTTTTGGTCAAGATTTTACTAACCTCATACAATGAATTGAGGTGTGGGGAGGTATTTATCTCTATTTCTACTTTCTGAAAGGGTTTGAGAAGGTGGACTTATTTCTTCGTTTAGTCTTTGGCAGAACCCATTAATGGAGCCATCTGGAACTGGAGTTTCTTTGTGGGACGGCTTTTGATTAATGGTTTGATTTCTTAGTATCTATATATATACTATCTACCTTTTCTCTTCCTTCTGGAATCACTTTTAGAGGATTATGCTTTTCCAGAAAGTTGTCTACTTTATCTAAAGGTGTAAATTTATTACCATAAGTTGTTCATATTATCCTTTTAATATCTCTTTAATAGAGGATCTGGAGAAATATCCTCACTTTGTTTTTGATATTGTTTACCGAGGCCTTCTCTCTTTTGTCATAATTAATCTAATCTGAGGATTAATCAATTTAAGCAGCAGTTTTAAAAAAGTAATTTTTGTCTTTTTTCATCCTCTTTATTGTATTTTTCTAATTTATTAATTTCTACTTCTATTTTTCATTTTGCCTGTTCTGTTTGTACTGCATGAGATGGAGATGGATATTTAACTCAATTTTCAACACTTGTCTCTCATATATATATATAAAGTTATAACACTTCCTCGATGTGTGGCTTTAGCTGCATTCTGTAGAGTTTGATATGAGCTAAAATTTCCATTATCATTATCATTTAGTTAAAACATTTTCCTCTTTTCTTCTTTGACACAAAGATTTCTTGGAAGTCTAATCCTTAATTTTCAAATAAAAGGAGGTTTTTCTAGTTATAATTTTTCTATTTAACTCCAGTTTAATTGTTATTACTTCAGTTCTTAGTTATTAGAAAAATTTTGATTTATGGCCCATAAAAAAGTCAGTTTTTATAACTATTCCAACTGTGCTTAAAAAAATTGCGTATTCTTCAGTTACTAGATATAGCATTTTTACATATATACAGCATTTATAGATATAGATATAGATAGATAACTACATAAATATAAAAGATATCCAGTCTATGATATGTTTTTGTTATTCATTTCCTATATCTTTAATAGTTTGTCTATTTTTCCTACTATTTATTGAAAACAAGTACTTAAAAATCTCCCACTATGATTAATGATTTGTCTGTTTCTCCTTGTACTTCTGTCATATTTTACTTCACATATTTTCACAATTAATATTTATTACATTATTATATCTTGATCAATCAAAAAAAATTTACCTTGAGGTCTGTTTAGTTCTGATATTAATATAACCCTATCAATTTTACTTGATTAGTATTTCCACATTATACGTTCTTTATCCTTTTTCTCTTACTCTTTCTGTATCTATATTGTAGATGTGACTCTTGTGAACATCATATAATCTTTTTTAATGCAGCCATGAAATCTCTACATGGGATTTCTTTAAATGTGAGGTGAATATTGACCTACAATTCTATTTCATCCATTTTCTGTTCTACATTTGATCTGAGTTTTTCTGTCTCCTTTCTTTTCTTCTTTTGGACTGATAGCTATCTCTTTTTTTCCTTTCCTTTAGTATGTTGACAATATGATTCTCTGGTCTTTGGGTTTCCACTATCTCCTGAGAAGTCAGTTGCCAGTCTTTTGAAGATAATTGCTCTTTTTCTTTAGCTGTTTTTAATTGCATTTTATTTGCCTTAATGTTTTCCAGTTTCACTGCAATCTGTCTCAGTATGGATTTCTCTTTATTTTGCCTGTTGCAAATTTGTTTGTCTTTTTAAATCTGGATTGGTACCTTAGTCTATCATTAATTCCAGAAATTCTAATCTATCATCTCTGCAAATGTTGCCTCTACTCCATTCTCTATCCTGTCCCCTTCTAGAACTTTGTTGAAGACATATAAGCATTCTCCTTCTATTCACCATGTTTCCTCTGTTTTCAAGATAGCTTCCCTTTTTGGGGGAGGAGGAGTCTCTTCATCCTGTGTTCTGGCTACAATTTCCCATCTTCCCAGTCACTAATTATCTCTTTAGCTGCGCTTCATCTGGTATGTTTGCACTTGTTGAGTTCTTAATTTTAATTATTTTCCTTTTCATCTCTAGAAATTATATTTGGCTCTTTTTCAATTCTGCAAAGTTTTGTTCCTTCATGTACCTTAAAGATATTTTAACATTTATCATTTTCTTTTTTAAACTTTGTAAATATAATTTTTTAATATGTATTTACATATGATACTTTCAATATCTGGGATCTTTTCAAATTTGTTTCTCTTATTTCTCATTCAGATACCTTGTTTCCTTGGTACCTAGTTAGTTTCTATTTCCCATTGTTACTGCACTCATGAAATTATTTGAAGACCTAGAATGCAGATAGAGCCTTACTCTAGAGATTTGCATTTGCTTATGCTGAGCACCATGGGGAACGACCAATCTAGGAGCACCACAAACCAAGGTAAGGCATGAAGTTTCCTGGCCCTCCAGCTCACGTGAAAAAAGGCTGCAAATCCATGTGAGGGCCAGTCCATAGTCACAACTTCTCCAGGACGTTGGAAAATTTTTTGCTCAGACTCTATTCAGTGTCAAAGTGACCTTTCTCAGTCATCTTCAAAATCCAGGAGGCCTGTTGTTTTTGTTTTGCTTTTCTTGTTTTTGTTTTGTTTTGTCCATTGTTACCCTAAGGACAAAGTCTTCTGGAGTCCCTGCTTAAAGTGGTAAATTCTTATATTAGATTATCTACCTTGAAAAGTACTGGACCTTGATTTCTGTTCACCACCAAACCTGACAAGTAGCAAAAACCAAAGCCCAAATTGACTTAAATCAGCATACCCTCCAGGATCCTTTTTTTTTTTTTTTTTTTTTTTTTTTTTTTTTTTGGTGAGGAACATTTACCCTGAGCTAACATCTGTGCCAATCCTCCTCTATTTTGTATGTGGGATGCCCCCACAGCATGGCTGATGAGTACAGTAGGTCCACCCCAGGATCCAAACTCATGAACCCGGGCTACCAAAGTGGAGCATGCAGAACCTTAACCACCTGGCCATGGGGCTGGCCCCATATTTTCTCCCAGTAAAAATCGCATGTTCTTTACTCTATCTGCTATGACTGTGTAAATTTCTTTTCTCTGCACTATGAGGTGCTTCAGCAGCTTGAAAGAACTTGCTGCTTTTTAAATAAAATTTGCCTTAATATCTCAGCAGCTGCCATCTTCACATTATTACTATAACATTTAGGCTTACAACACAACTTTGAAAGTTTCAGACACACAGATGTGTTTATTAGTATTTGGTGATCAAAGCCAAATACGAGAGCTACAGACATTTATACTAGTACAGCAAAGTATTTTAACTCCATGTCAAAGATAGGTTTTCAAAAACAACGGAAAGTATTCTCAAATTTAGCACTTTAGCATTTTAAAGAAAAAAGTCAAAATTTACTTGTAAGTTATGACTCATCAAAAAGTAGTCAACTTTTGAGTGAGTATGACACTAGCTGGAGGATTATGGCTAAGCCACAAGGAACATTGAATAATATTAATACTAGTAAATAAAAAGGAAAATCCCCTTTGAAGATGAGCCTACCCTCTAATTTCCTTGATAAATTTGAAATCTTCAGTTATTTAGATCTATGGTGTCAATTGGGCTCTATGAGGCATGTTTAATGATTCTACAATATAATGTTTGAACACATTTAATTATTCCTGCTCCTCTACTTTACTAACTTGAAATAAAGATTTAGTCAAATTATACACTATCTTTATTCTCTCCACTTAAAAATTGAGTAGGATATAGTAATACAACTAGATTTTCTAGAGGGATTCATTATTTAATGTTTCTAAAGTCCTACACAAATGCCAAACTCATTACAGTGTGCATGCTGGCAAGAGGCTAGGGTTTAGGAGATAATGCAAGAGCACACATAAATCAAAATTTCAACATGCACGACCTTCTTTTTGGACCTGAGGATGATTAATCACATCACTGACATCGTGTATGCAGGTTCTTGTTCAATAAGTAACAGTTGACACCCGTAGGTTATACCTTCAGCCTCCTCCCTCTCCCCTCCATACAGCAGTAGTGGCGGGGGGTTGGAAGGAGGACTACCAATTCTGAGTAGATGCCGAAGGCCTTTCAAATTGCAGACTAGAAAATGCCCAGGCTGCTTAACTTTCACCCTCCAGGAGAAAAAGGTGGAATTACAGTGTCATAGTAAATTTTTCCCAGACTAGTTGGAGTACTTCTGAAGATGATACTTAGAGTAGCTATCATGCTGGTAAATAAATCCAGAATCCGATGATTCTCACTACCTATGCTTTTACTGTCCTGCTCCCATTCACCATTATATCTTACAAGGATTATTGTAATAACCTCCTTTGGCAGTCTGGTTTGTCTAGAGAAACAATAAGATATGTGTGCTTGTGTGTGTATGTGTATATATATAAACATATATATACATATACATGAGTATACATATGTAAACATATATATGTATATATCATATATACACCTATACATTCTAGTGATTTTGTTTCTCTCTATATATCTCTGTATATATACATAATATATACAATATATATACATAGAGAGAGAGACAATACATAAGATGGCTCATGTGATTGTGGGCTGATAAGTTCAAAATCTACAGGACAGGCCAGCAGACTGTAAACTCAGAAAGGAGTTGATGCTGCAGTCTTGAGGTAGAATTTCCTCTACTCTGTGAAATTTCAGTTTTTGCTCTTAAGGCCATCAACTGACTAGATAAGGCCCACTCACATTGTTGAGGGTAATCTCCTTTAGTCAGTCAACTGATTTGGGATGTTAACCATGTCTATCAAATACCTTCACAGCAACACTCAGATTGGTATTTGAATAAATATAGGCACTATAGCCTAGCCAAGTGTACACATAAGAGAACCAGCACACCTCCTAACTGGTTTTATTGCTTCTTCCTATCTCCTATTCCACACAATATGTTTTCAACCTAGCAACAAGAGGGATTCTTTAAGACATAAGCAATATCATGTCATTCTCCTTCAGACCTTCCAATGGCTCCTCAGATCACTCTCAGTTAAACCCAAGGTCCTTATAAAGGCGTCTAAGGACCTGAGTGACTTGGTCCTCTGTGACCTGTCTTCTCATCCTCTACTCTTCTCACCCTGGTCAAACAGTCCTTTCTTCTGTTTTGCAACATACCACACGCATTCCCATCCCCAGGACTTTGAGACGTTTATTCTAACTGTTTGAAATATTCTTCTCCCAAAAGATAAACATGACTAATTTCTCCCATTTTCAAATTTTTATTCCAATGTCACCCTCTCAATGTAGCCTACCCTTACCAACTATTTCAAATTCTACCTGACACCTTCCCTCTCTGGCATCCTGCATCCTTATATTCTTCTCTACCTTTTTTAAATAACATTTATTACCTTATATTATAATATGTAATTTACTTTTTTTACATATATCTGTTCTGTATTGACTCTCCCTGCCCACCAGAAAGTAATCTCCACTAAGACAGTAGTCTTTGTTTATTAGTCTCTGATTAGTATTTATTCAATAAACATTTTTGAATAAATGAATAAATTTATGCTAATGCTCTACTAATTGTTTCTTGATTATTAATTGTAATACATCTAAAAACAACTTTGTTTTACATTCTCCTCTCTTTTTGTCCTTCAACTTGTTCTCTCCCCATTTGTAAGCAGATAATATAATCTAATTATTTTGGTTTTCATAATCTTTCTATTTTTTAAAAGAAATGATGTAAAGAACCTCATATTTCTGTCATATGTATTAACTAGTTAATTAGAGGAAGAATAATTATGATATGTGCAATTAATTAAAGTAACTGAATTGAGAGATTTAGGCTTCTTGGGTTATAGAAAGAGTTTGAGTAGAAAACAGTCACAGAATTACTAAGGTAACCAAACGAAAGAGATATGTATTTTCAAGGCTATAATTTTAGAGAATTTCAGTTTGTTTCAAGAATCACATTTAACCTAATTTATATTACATAATAAGTTTATCAAATTGAAGTCAATTTATAAAATAGTGATAATCTTGTTTTTACTGATAACTCATTTTGACTGATGAGCATTATAATAGCTGAAGGTGAAGTGTATAGAGAGAAGTTTAGATTTACAAAGTTGAAATAGACATTTTTTAAACTTTTATTTTCCTTTATTGTTTATTTTTTTCCATTCATTTTTACTCACAAGGCAGTTCAAAGGAAAAGTAGAAGTAATAAACCCATTTGGTAGATTTTGTATCACATTCACTGTCAAATTTTTCTTTGGCCTTCAAGAGACACTCTTGGAAGATGCCTCCAAAATTGATTATATTGCACATAAAAATAAGTTGCTGATATAAAAAGTGTAGTAATAAGAATAAGGTTCCAAAAACTTCTGGCTTTTGTGTCTCTTTATGTTGAACCACTCTTCCAAATTCACTACACTGGAGCTGTTATTTCAGATCCTTAAGTGTGCTAAGATTTTTCCAGTTCAGGGCCTCTGCACACCATATTTCTTCTGCCTGAGACACTCTTCATCTGGCTAAAGTAATGTGATATCAGCAGAGATTTAAGTTGCTCAAGGAAGCCTTTTTAGATCCCTCTGCCTAGGCAAAGTTTCTTACTTTTTCTTTAATGACATTTTCCTCCTTCTTATAATTACATGACCATGTAATATAGTTATTTGTGGAACAAATACCTGGCTTGCTATTGGACATTAATTGAAACTGCTCCAATGACTGAAAGACATAAAATAACGTTAAGAACTGAAATATCCATAATGTCTTAGGTGATTTTGGAGAAAAACTCTCATGGAGAAGGCAGTATCCAGAATTAAGATGCTACCAAGGGAATTTAAGGGGCTACTCATATTCTCAAGCAGATGGCCTCTTTTCCTTAGGACTGACTTTGGAACCACATCAGGAGCTGCTGGATCCTGTAATCACATGGGTGGTGCCCTCTGAACAGATCTTTATTGACCAACAAATAGCTTCTTGGTTTATGGATGACAGTTTCAAGGTGAAAAACGAGCATCCAATTTGAAATACTGCAGCACTGAGATCAGCAGATGCAAAGACTGATTGAAGACGGTAAGAACAAATCAGTTCAATGAACAATTTTGGATGCTGTTTTCCTTGTAGTGATGGGAGAATTGAATAATGATGGAAAACTAATATGTGTGGGCTTTTACTGACTCATGAGTGGTGGCCAATGGTTTGACCAAATGGTCAGGCAGGTGGGCAATGGAAAACTGCACTATTAAAGTGACGTCTATATGGGGCATGGCCCAGTAGGAATTACTTTGGGATTTAAGGGGCACATTAAAGTAGGAAGTATTGGGGCAGGTATTGAGAAAGTGATACATGAGGCAAACAGTAAAAAGAATATTAAAGGTAAAGGGAATAGCAAGTTCAAAATCCCTAAGACAGATGCACACTTGGCACCATCAAGGAAGGCCAGTGGGGCTATAACTGGTGCATGGTAAGGGAAAGCAGTTGGCTCTGACATCAGACAGTTTGCAAGAGGTTGTATTAAATATGGCTCTGAAATCAGACAGTTTGCAAGAGGTTTTATTAAATGTATCTTTTGTCATCCATATTATCACATTTGTATTTCATCCTGTACAAACTGGGAAGTCGTTGGAGAATTTTGAGCAGAATAGTAAAATGATGTACATTTTGCAAAGGATTTCTCTAGCTTCTGAGTGGAAAATAGACTCTGGAAAGTTGTGGCAGGCTCAGCGATGTTCACAAATATCTGATGTGCCCCCTACATTTGTCAGCCTTTAATAAGTTAGAGAGTTCCCAAGACCACTCTCACTTCTGACATGACCTGGATGTTTGGGCATTCCCAAGACCACCCTAAGGTTCGATAATTTGCCAAAAGGGCTCACAGAACTGACTGAAAGCTGTTATAGCCACAGTTACAGTTTACTGCAATGAAAGGATACAGATTAAAATCAGCCAGGGGAAGAGGAACATGGAGCAGAGTCCAGGAGAGTTCCAGGTAAAGATCTTCCAGTTGTTCTTTCCCAGTTGAGTCACGGATAGCACTAACTTTTCCAAAAAATGATGTGTGACAACATACATAGTGTATTGCCAACCAAGGAAGCTTGCCTAAAATTTGGGAGACACAATTTAACCCATAACGTAGAGGCTTTTTTTCATTCATTGCCTACTCAATGATTAGAACAGTTCCTAACAAATAACAATTACTCAACTGATATTTCTTAAATGAATGAATGAATGAATTCAACAAGTTAAGCATAAAAAATAGCTGCTGGAGATAGAGATCTAAGAAACAATCTCCACCATAAACAAGGTCACATTCTAGTGGAAGAAACAAGTATAGAACATTATAGGATGAATGCTAGGCCAAAGGTATACAATAGATGCTATTTAGAGACCTAACCTAGAACATGGAGATCAGGGAATGCTTCATAGAGAAGATGGTGCCTTGTGTTGAGTGTTAAAATGCTGAAACTTATCATGGAGGATGAAGAACTTTCCATGTATGGGGAATAGGACATTCAAATTCAAAGAGACAAGAAAAAGTATGGCGCATTTGAGGAACTGTAAGTAGTTTGCTGTGGAACCAATAAGAATAGGAAAAAAGGCAATTCTGGGAGGGGGCCTGGAGGCAGATCATGAAAACCCTTACATAAGCTAGAGTTCTGATTTTACCTTTAACACAATGGAAAATCACTGATCCTTTTTAAAGTAGATGAGTGACATAGTCAGTTTGACATTTCAGAAAGGTCATTGACAATGGTGTAAAGAGTTAGTTAGAAAGAAATGAGCAAGACTAAGAAAGGTAAACTTTTGATGTGTAATCAAATGGAATAATCAATAATCAAAAGGAAAAGTAAAATACTGAGAGCCTAAATTTGAAGAGTGACAGGATGGTTAGGAATAACGAATGAAATCGAGAGCTGTGTCAGATGGAAAATTAGTATGTCAAGGTGACCAATTTGATGTAGAGTGTAAAGAAGAAATCCAGGAGGGCATCCAAGTGGCTGATGCTGGCAATAGATAAATAGTGGCATCATTCACTGAAATAATATATCTTTTTGGCACAGTTCAGATAGGAGAAAAGCAGGGGTTTTAGTGGGTAAAAGAGTCAAGGAAGAATCCTTATTGGGCATCTTAATTCTAAGCTAGATCATCTAAGAGTAATATCCCATAAGTAATCAATGCGAAATTTGGGAATTCAGGGCAATTATGGTTGAAAATCATGAGAGTATATTTTGAATATCTACACTGTGCCAGATATTTTTAGATCATGGGAAAACCATAATTTCACCTTTTAGAAGTTACATTTTAGAGAGATAGCTTAAGTGTGATCGCGCTGTTCCAGAAGTGCTTTTATTCCTTTTTTGTAGCTAGAGTGCATTCATTATACTTTTCTTTTGCTTCTTTATGTGTTATTGTCCATTTTTCTTATTAACATGAATGCCCAGGGCATGGTAATTTCAGAAGTGTAAGTTCCCTCATTTAAAAATCTCAGCCTTGAATTATCTCCTACCCTTTGAAGTGGATGTGTAGAAGTTATCAAATCACACACCCACAGACACACACAAGCATGCACAGAATAAACTAACCTCAAAGACCTAGCTGCTCATTTAGACCACGTTGGCAGAGTGGATTGCTGCATGATAGATTTGGTGATGGAAATCAGTGCCATTCCAACTGCTGAAACAAGCAGGTTACCTGGACAGGAATCCAGCTCAATCCTCATAGTTTGACAGTTTGGCAAAATATTAATTGTACTTTATAGAAAGCTCCATGTACTTTTTGTAACCAAAAAAATGAAAAAAAATGATTGGGATTTCCACTCGTTTCTCTAAATTCTCCATCATATCACTAAAGGTGAAGAGAGGTTCTAATGGACAGCATTCCTAAAATATTAGGATTCATTGGCACAGATGCTTTTGGCAGTATTAATCTCAAACTCTTCTTTTCTATTTGAAATTTCTATTGTACATTTAAAATTACCACATACCACCACGGTGGTGAATGGAAGGCTATGATTCTTGAAAAAAATACAAATGATAAAAGGGAAGGGCCACAAGGTCAAAAGATATTTTTATGGAGATTCTTGCAATTTACCAAGTGATGCCTTGGAAAAAAAAACAAAGCTGTTTAAAAAGACAGCAGCTGCTATAATGCAGCTTCATTACAGACCCAGTGGAGCAGAAGCAATGCATCCATTTTGCCTTTTTCTTCATCGATGGTATCAATGGAGCATTAATAGAATTCTTATAGTCTACTGGTACAGTTTAAATTTAGCCTGAGTAAATTTTATATTGACTTTATTATAATACTGTTTTTTTAAACTAGAGAAGAACCTAACTGGTTTATATTTTTATATACAGAAAATGTTACAAAAGGAATATAGCTTCAGATGCACAATAAATAAGCAGTCAATACATTTTTTAATAAATTTATTTTACCATTAGGAGAAAGGTAGAATCTAAGCCTAAATTAAAACTCTCACCAGCAGGCTTGTTTCACTGAAGTGTCACAGTCTTTCTCTAGTTAACAAAGTCAAGGTCCTTTTATTGTTGTTTCTTTATTGATTTCACTTATTTAATTCTCTTTTAACAGAAAAGGCTTGGTTTCTGTTTGTTCTTTTATTTCTTTAACAGCATAAGTTGTGCTTTAAAAATTATGCAAATTACTTAGCATTTATCTTGATTTTTAAAGTCATGTCCAAACTACGAGCCCAGAGTGGTCCACTTACATAAGAGTTTGGGGGCTCAACAGGGCCCCAGATGTTTCAAGTGGATTTGCAAATGGCAAAGTGCTGCTTGTTGGATCTGACTGCAAATCCATTTGCAAATGCAAATCCTCTTTCCAAACAGATCAGAGATTTTTAGGTCCAACAAAAATCCTTGAGCAAAGCAAAATGCTGATGGAATGTACATGTGGCACTTCTAAGGGTTTCTATCTTCATGCTCCTGCATCTTCATAGTATGCTTTCAGAGCATGGCAGGAGAAGACAGAATGCAGTGACACTTGTTTTCAGGGGGTTCTGAAGGCACCCTGCTGCAATTTAGGGGCCAGATAGAAGCTGTGGCTAATCTAAACCTCTCCTTTTTTATCTCTACATGAAGTGGCTCGGAGCACACCCTACTTCTGCTGTGTTCTCTTGATGCACTGGTCGTGTCTTGTAAGACAGTTTCCCTCTGTCCAAAGCCACTGGCACTCCCTCTCTTGTGTGACTTTCCTTTTCAGCACATCCTTCCAGCAGATCCATGTCCCCAGGGTCCAGCCCATGAGTGCAGCTCTCCATTGATGCTTGTTTGTTGAATCAGTAACTCATTCAGATTTTTACTCTTCCTTGCCAAATCCTGATAATAATAATAATTGCAAAAAATTTATAGCACTTTCCATGTATATTAACTCACTTAATCTTCACCACTGCTCTCTCACATGCACACTGCTTCCCTTCTCTATGTCCTCTGCTCCCCTAATCTAACAAATTAATTTACACTAACAGGTTAATGGTAGAAAGAAAGCATGACTGGCTTTTCCCCCTCAAATTTGTCATCTTCTCTTCTTACAGTTTGCCACTGCCGTTATTCAAGCCTGCACTGTTGCCACAGCCTCCTAACCCACACCTACCACACTCCAGACTTCCTCTCCTGAAATCCATCCCTCTATATTTTTGCTAAAATGACTGATCTGAACTACAAATCTAATCTTGTCATTATACTGCTTTAATGTTACTCCATCACTTCCAGGATTAAGGCCACAATCCTTTGGATGGAATACAAGGCCTGCTATACCCTCACTCATGTATTTCTTTTCCCACTACTTACTCCTTAGAACTAAATGACTTTTTAATTCAATCCTCAAATACACAATTACTTCATGTCCTTTTAAGGTATGTTAATATGAGTTACCTGAATTTCACTGGAATGTCTTTCATCTCTCTACCATCCATCTGCTCCAACTTGCCTGCCCACAAGACACACACACACACAAACACCCCTTGACACAAAGCCTAGCTTTTGCTCATCCTTTAAGAGCCCAGATTCCATTGGTCACATCTTCCACAGTCTTTGTGGTTGCAGTCCCCAGCCCCAGGTTGTAATAAGTGGATCTCCTCTATGTTCCTATAGTCCTTGGGCAAATGTTTAAATTCTCCACTTAAAGTTTTTTCCTTCCTCATTATCCTGTGAGCTCTGAGGGCAGGAACAGTGCCATTCTTGTTTGCTTCCCCAACCCTCTGTGTTTGCTATGAAAAATAAAAGGCTCTCAACACATGTGTATTGATATTAAAGATATGTACTTGATAACAAGCAGTTCTCAGAGAAGTATGCCTTTGACCCACAAAAAGGAATTTGTGAATGAGAAACATGAGGATCATAGCTGATGGTCAACAAGATATTTTGATGCAACAAGATCCTTCCCCACTGCCTTCAAAATCTCTTAGAAGATCATTTAGTCAGTTTGTGAATAAGGCTGATTGGAGGTGAAAGTTGAAACTATACCTAGCCATGCAAAACCACAATGAACAAAATCTGAAATATGTCAATCAGAAAACTAGTATCCTGAGGGGGAGTTTAAAGGTACAGATTTGTATTTAAGTAAGGAATTCTGAGGCTTTATCGAATATTATGCCAAAATAATGGGTTTGTTCAATCAAAATAATATTTTATTCATCTGTAAAAGATCATTTAAACAGATATTTTACCATAAAAAAGGAAAAGAAGCAACTAACTGACTGAATTATTTGTTTTTTGAATTCTCTTTAAGAGCCACCATGAAGCCAAAGCCTGAGTTTCTTTATTTAGGAAGACCAGGCCAGTGCCTTTATCCTCTTGTGATCCAGAGATCAGCACAATACGACAAAGTTTTCCAGGGACAGTGGAGGAGCTTAATAATTGTGGAGATGGCCTTTGAACAGTGTGTAAGATAAAGAAAATTATACTAAGCCTATGATTTGGGGGAAGTTCTCCAAATGATTTAGCACATTAAGAGTTTTTTCCGTCTTCCTTATAAGGCTGAATTGCAAATGTCACCACCTTTTGGATCTCAAAGAGTAAGTGATTGTGTTCAAAGATTTTTGATGCTTTCATCGCATGTATTTTATTAGACAAGAGGTATTCGTTTACAAGCAATACCTACTATTTTCCAAATTGAGCCACATATTGGATAAAACATATATACTTTAATTATTTTTATGCCTACTGTAAATGAGACATTTAAATTTGGAAATATCAAGGTAGTAAGAACTTACATGTTCATAGTACAAATTTGGCTTTCTGTAAACACTTATTTCCAACTTATGTTGAAGATATTAAAATAACTTCTCGCTGAAATTTGATGATAGAAGGAATAATTATAATGCAATTTATTTGGAAGTTACAACTATGGTCAGCTATTATTGTCTGAAGAGTTACTTCTATTCTTATAATCATTAGGCCAAAGTTTTGACACCAATATAAAATTCAGGTTTTCAGAGATTTAAGTATCATCAAAAGACAAGAATACTCTCTTCTTACATAAACTTAAATAAAGTGTCTTATTTCCTTTAAAGATCCAAGAAATTTAAGTAGATAGCATTTTTGTAACATGACTTATGCTAGTTACAATCATGTCTTTATTTAAAAAAACAAAATTCTAAAAATTGTTTGAATCTGAGAATGTTTGCTGTTCTCATTTGCTTTGAAGCAATATTAGAGACTAATTTTGAATGTCAAACTTGATCCATCATGTGGTTTTGAGTGTTAAAAGTAAAACTATAAGATCCTGTTGTAATATAATGCTGTTTTTATAAAAAGACGCTTACTCATTGACCAAATGTCTTAAGTTTCCTTTCTAATTTGTTATTAACTCCTCCACATGAAATAGTAGTCAGTTATATAGTAGGAGTCTTGCCATTCCCAAGTAGGACCATTACAACAGAATAACCTCAACTAACTTACTGACAGATGTAATGCTCAGGTTTTGGGTTTTTTTATATGTTTCTTTTGCTGTTCCATACGACCTATCTACAGAGTAAATATTACTGAATGTCTTCTATATTTGCAAATGGTCTCTGTTTCCCAGAAAACACCAAATTAGGGGGCAGCCTGGTGGTGTAGTGGCAGTGGCCTGAAGTTCACAGGTTCGGATCCTGGGTGCAGACCTAGCACCACTTGTCAAGCCATGCTGTGGTGGCGTCCCACATAAAATAGAGGAAGATTGGCACAGATGTTAGCTCAGTGACAATCTTCCTTGCCAAAGAAATAAAGAAAAATAAAACACCAAATTATCCAATGAATATGTGAGAAAGCAAAGGGCACCAGTCTGTGGTGCAGAAATAGTTTCCAAATACTTGTTTCTGTGCCTTCTCAATAATTAGAAGTTTGAATACCTGGCAGAAATAATCTTGAGCAAGTATTGACACACATCTATTGCACCAAAAATGTTTTAAAAGTATGTGGCACAATTAGAAGAGTTGGTTTTTTTTACATATCAATCTATACATCCAAATTCTTATGGCTAGTTTCTGAAGCTTAGACAAAATTAAATACCTGATATTTTTTATCTTACCAAGAATAATGTAATACTCCCAAAAGATTCAGCTATTAAAAATGAATAAAAAGCATGCAATTTAGTAAACTGTAAATCTACTAGTGCAAAGAAGCAACTACATCAAAGGCTACTTGAGCAATGTTGCAGCTATTAAAAGAAAATGATAGGACAAACGTAATGTTTTTAAATACAACACTCCAAAATAACGACTATATTTCTAAGTACAAAGAGAAATATACATTTCTCCTACCCCAAACCCCAGAGTACTATATGTTCAAAAACAAAAGATCAAGAAGTACTTCAGTGATATGTCTACCTTAAGGATCAGAATTGGAGTTATGCTTGAGGTCTTAGGTGAAATGAGTTTGACGAATTAGGTTGGGTTACTGGCTGTCAGTGCACTACATAAAAAACACTGCACATACAGAGCTTAGTGAAACTAGCTGTTTTCTGAACAGGAAAATTCCTTGATAGAGTTAGCATGAAGACAAATGAACTGTTATCCCCCAAGAAAGGTGTCCCTTTAGGTTAGGTTTGAGGTTAGCAATACCAAACAGTAAGAACACTTGACTTCCCATGGCTGACAGACTCATTACCTTTGTAAATATTGAGGCTTAGCTTTGAATCCTGGAATTCTTCTTTGAGTTTCTAGAGAGTGCTAGTAACTAACCAATTACCAAAACAATAAAGACATTAAAGTGGGAAAAGATAAAAGGAATGTAGGCAAATTTTCTTAATTTCCTATCATCAAACAAAGTTCTTTAAACTTTCTCCTTTATTATTACATCCTTACCCCTTCCATGTATTCAAAGCCTTCTAAATATATTCCTGTTATTCACCATAAAAAAGATCCTGTAAAAACAAGATATTGTTTTTCTTATTAACAGGTGAGAAAATGAGAAAGCAAACAGGATTAATTCTAAGATGGCAGTGGCAGGATTCAAAACCATGTTTGTCAGTGTCCAAAACTAGTGTTTTTTCCTCAAGTGTTTTTCATATGGAATTATTTCTCTGGAATCTACTTATTTTGTTTATGATAGCTGTCAATTCAGTCTCATGTAAATTATACATTTCTCCGTATGTCTCTTCTATTATTTTCTTCATACTTTTCAATTACTTCACTTACATGTTCAAACACTGATAGAAGATATTTAAGGAAATTTTATTTAAAATCCTCAAATATCACTCCATTAGTTATTTTCTTTATATGTTGTTTAATATTTTTTCACTTAATATATTGTGGATGAGATGCTGTTTTATAGAATTAAGTAATCTTTTTCAACTTATATTTGAATGATTACAAATAATTTCATCTTATATCTGTATGATAATTTATGCAATCTAACAATTCTTTTTAAAATTTTGCTAACATACACACAAAATGTAAAAATCACCCATAATATCACTACTAAAAAATCAGGCAAAGTAGTAACAGTCCTCTCTTCTGCTCATGCCATACTTTTCCCAGAGATTAACTTTCTGTGTGGATTTTTCCCAATACTTTTTTGAGTTTATAATTATACATCAATAGGTACATATGCAAATTTGATACAAATATCACTTATCAGCTCTTAATTTCCTCAGCACTACCCATCTTGTGTATCCTCGACCCCCATACTCTCTGGCAGCCACCAACCATACCCTATGGCCTCTTGCTCAGGCCTAAATAGATCTGCTGCTTGGTGACAACCAGTGGGTTGCACTACTAATATAGGACTCTTCCCCCTTAGCCTTTGCTATGTAGCCAGGCCAATCAGTGAATTCTCAAAGATTCTAGGTGTTTCTTCCCCTGGCAACCACATAGAAGAATTTAGGATCTTGCATCACAAGCTGCCACTAAAAGGGAAGAATGATACAGTATGCAATGGACTATTGTAAGTGGAATTGTTCCTTAATTTCCTTTTTGAATAGTTCATTACTACTGTTTAGAAAAACAGCTAACTTTTGTATGTTAGTCATGTATCCTGACACCTTGCTAAAGTCTTTTATTAGCTCTAATGGGTTTTTTTGCATATTCTTTAGGGCTTTCTACTTAAGATAATGTTATTCACAAAATAGATATACTTTTACTTTTTTCTTCTAATTTGTACATGTGTTATTTCTTTTTCTTGCCTAATTCCTATGGCTAGAACTTCCAGTACTGTGTTAAATAGAAGCAGTGAAAGCAGGAATTCTTGTCTTGTTCCTGATCTTAGAAGAAAGGTTTCAGTCTTTCACCACTGAGTATGACGTTAGCTACGGGTTTTTCATATAGGACCTTAATCATGTTGAAGAAGTTCCCTTCTATTCTTAGTTTATGAGTTGTTTTATCATGAAAGAGTGTTGTATTCTGTCAAATCTTTTTCTGTATCAGCTGGGATAATTATGTGTTCCTTCGTTCTATTTCTGTGTATTAAACCACTTTTGCATTCCTGAGATCATTCTCACTCGGTGATGATGTATAATCCTTTGAATATACAGCTGAATTCAGTTTGCTGAGTATTTTGCTGAGAATTTTTCCAAATATATTCCTAAGAGATATTGGCCTGTAGTTTTCTTTTCTTGTAGGATTCTTGTCTGGCTTTGGTATTATGGTAATGCTGGTATCAGAGAATAAGTTAGAAAACATTCCCTCTTCGATTTTTTTGAAAGCCTGAAAAGGAATGGTGTTAATTCTTCTTTAAATGTTTGATAGAATTTGCCAGCAAAGCCATTTGGTTCTAGGCCTTTTTTTCTTGGGAAGTTTTTGATTATTAATTCAGTATCCTTACTTGTTATAGATCTATTCAGGTTTTCTCTTTCACCTTGAGTCATTTTGATAGTCCATGTCTTTCTAGAAATTTCCCATTTCAGTGAAGTTACCTAATTTGTTGGCATGCAATGGTTCATCATTTCTTTTTATTTCTGTGAAGTTTGTAATAATATCTCCACTTTCATTTAAAATTTTAGTAATTTGAGCATTCCTTCTTTTTATCTTAGTCAACATAGCTAACGTTTTGTCAGTGTTGTCGGTCTTTTCAATTAATCGACTTTCAGTTTTGTTTATTTTCTCTATTGTTTTTCTTTTCTCTATTTCATTGATTTCTTCTCTAATCTTTATTTCTTTCCTTCTGCTAGTTTTCTTTGTGTATTACATATTAAACTTATGAAAACCTAGTTTGAATAGTACAAACTTAGTTTCAATAGGATACAAACCCTCTGCTCTTATAAATCTTAGACTTTCTCCCTTTATGTAGTTATTGTCACAGATTACATCTTTATACATGGTATACCTATTAACATAGATTTACAATTATTGTTTCATGCATTTGCCTTTTGAATTGTATAGAAAAAAGGAGTTACAAACAAAAAGTATAATAATACTAGCTTTTATATTTACCTATGTACTTACTTGTACCAATGCCCTATGTTCTTTCATACAGCTTAACGTTACTGTCTGGAGTCCTTTCATTTCAGTCTCATGGACCACATTTAGCATTTCTTGTAGGCCAGGTCTACTAGTAACAAACTCCTTCAGGTTTTGTTTATCTGGAAATGTCTTAATTTCTCTTTCATTCTTGAAGGATACTTTTGTAGATATGAAATTATTGGCCGAAAGCTTTTTTCTTCCATCCAGGACTTTAAATATGTCTACACTTTGCCTTCTGGCTTCCATGTTTGCTGATGAAAAATCACCAATTAATCTTACCGAAGATACTTTGTATGATATGAGTCACTTCTTTATTGTTGCTTTCAAGATTTCTTTTTTGTCTTTCAACAATTGACTACAATGCACTGCAGTGCGGCTGTTCTTGAGTTTATCCTACTTGGAATCCATTGAGCTTCTTGCATGTGTATATTCATATCTTTCATCAAATTTGAAAAACTTTTGGTCATCATTTTTTCAAATATTTTTTTTCTACCTCTTTCTATCTCTCTTCTTCTTCTGAAATGCCCATGAAGCACATATTAACACACTTGAGGGTATCTTACAGGTCCCTCAGGCTCTGTTCATTTTTCTTTATTCTCTCTTTCTTTCTGCTCCTCAGACTGGATAAATTCAATTGCCTTATCTTCATACTCTCTGATTCTTTCTCTGCCTATCCAAAGCTGCCATTGAATTCTTCTAGTGAATTTTTCTACAATTGTACTTTCCATCTCCAGAATTTCTGCTTGTTTTTTTTTTCATAATTTTTCTCTTCAGTAACATTTTCTATTTGTTAAAAACTACTTATGCATACTTTGGGCAGCATTATTCATAATAGGCAAAAGGTAGAAACAACCAAAACACTCATCACTGAATGAATGGATAAACAAATTGAGGTATGTATGTAAAATGGAAGATTATCCAGACATAAAAAGGAATGAAGTGCTGATGATGCTACCACTTAGATGAACCTTGAAAATATTATGTTAGATGAAAGAAGCCAGCCACAAAGCATCATATTTTGCATGATTCAATTTATATGAAATACCCAAAAAAGGCAAATCCATGGAGACAGAAAGCAGATTAGTGGTTGCCAGGAGATGAAAGGAGGTGGAAATGGGGAGTGATTACTTAATGGAGAAAGGGTGTTCTTCTGGAATGATCAAAAAGTTTTGAAACTAGAGAGAGGTGATAGTTGTACAACATTATGAATGCACTAAATGCAACTGAATTTTACAGTTTAAAATGGCTCATTGTATGCTATATGACTTTCACCTCAACAAAAAAAAAAAGTAGGGAAGGCCTGAAACACATTGTTGAACCTAAGAGACAAACATAAAACCTTGAACCCAAAAATGACAGCATACATATTCTTTTCAGGTACAAATGAGATATTTACTAAAACTGACAATATGCTGGAACATAAAGCAAGCCCACAGTGAAATTAAACTAGAAATAAGTAAGAAAAAGACAAAAAAGTAGGTTTCAAAATTAATCTATTCACTTCTAAATAACTAAAAAACCTAAATAACTTCTGGAAAAAAAATGTCACCTTATATGGATGTCTCATAAAATATCCTCACTTACATGTAGTAAATTCATGCTTAAAGAAGCTGAATAAGTGACTACCCCAAATAACATAAGTAGTTAAGTGGTGGAGTCAGAATTCAACCTCAAGTCTGTGGTTCTTAATCAGTATGTTACTGATTATACTCACATATATAAATTCAATTGTTATGAGGAAGATACTAATAAAGGTATAGTAATGTTTATAATCCCTGCATGAGCCTGTTAGGCTAAGTTTGTTCAGTGCAATCATCAGAACCATTAATTCAAGCCAACTGTGCTGTGCATGTCATTGTTCTTAGAGAAATCAGGTTAGACCATGGGTGTAGATTAGTCTACTACCATTGGAAAAAAATCCACTTTGAAAGACATAGCTTTTCCTGTAGGCCATGCATGCAAAGAATTTCAGCAAAGAGTGCAAATTAACACAAACTGGAAATTTCACAGTGATAGTAGGAAAATTGCCGAAAGTAAAAATTCAGGGAATCAAGTTGTATCATAACTGAATATATAATAGAAACTTTTGAGGAAAAATGTCTATAAATGAAGAAAATTCAGTGAACTAATTTATTTAAACTTTTTAAAATTATTTACTAACGTTACTACTAATTGTTAATTTTTTAATAAATTCAAGGTATTTGGGAAGAATTTTAATCATAAATTTGGTGCTAATTAGGAAACAGAAAATGATATAGGCTAGTGATAAATAAATACTGCTTTCCATCAGTGCTCTCAACCAAGTCTCCTGCTTCAGCCATGACATCGATGTTCTAAACTCTCTATCTGATTTCAGCTTTGAGATATGTTTCTGACTTCCTCAATGTGTATCTCCTTCTTGCAGTCCTTACAAACATGTGTCCCAGTAGAAGTTCAATTTTTCTCCCATATCACATTTACGCTTACCCTTTTATATTGGTTAAAAGCACTAGCATTTGAACAGTCTCCTTCAATCTAAAAATTCTGGAAGCAACCCGGAAATTTTACTCTCTTGTTCCCTCTATAGCTAAAGGATAATGAAATCCTGTCAATTCATTTCTTCTTTTCCACACACCTCTCCCATTTTAACCTTCTCCCTTAAGATCCTAATGATATTTTACCTAGTCTTTTCCAATAGCCTCCTAACTGATGTACTTTCACTAATCTTTTATACTTAAGTCTTCAAATGGACTCTAAAGTTATCTTCCTTTAAAAAATATGATCATGTTATTCAACCATTCAAATTTCTATTAATTCTGTATCAGTTATGATTAAGACCAAGGCCAAGTTTAAGACCCTACTCGAGTTCTTTGGATAAATACCCAGCAGTGGGATAGCTGTATCATACAGTAGATCTATCCTTAATTTTCTCAGGATACTCCATACCTCTTTCCATAGTGGTTGCACCAGTTCATAGCAACATTATACACAATAGCCAAGACATGGAAGCAACCTAGGTGCCCATCAAGGGACAAATGGATAAATAAGATGTGGTATTTATACACGATGATGAAATCCGGCCATTTGTGACAACATGGATGGACCTTGAAGTTAATATGCTGAGTGAAATAAGTCAGAGAGAGAAAGTCAAATACCATATGATCTCAATCATAAGTAGAAGATAAAAACGACAAAAAAACACAAAGCATTGGAGATTGGACTGGTGGTTACCATAGGGGAAGGGTGGAGGGGGGAGGGCAAAAGGGGTGATTAGGCTCACATGTGAGGGGGTGGACTATAATTAGTTTTCGGGTGGTGAACATGATGTAATGTACACAGAATTCGAAATATGATGTACATCCGAAAATAAATAAATTAATTAATTAAAAAAAAACCAGCCTTGATCTAGCCCTATCTTCTCCTTCAGCCTCTCTTCAGGACAATGCCTTCCAGGTTCTCCATGCTTCATTTATACCAAGCTTTTCACTAGTTCCTAAATTCCCCATGACTTTTTTGTCCCAGGACTTTTACACGTTTACACATCCTATTTCCCCTGTGTGTATCCTATTCTACATTTCTGCTTCATGAATTTACCCTCATATTTTAAGATCAGATCATTTCCTTTGTGGAATCTTTGCTGGCATCTCCTGGGAGAGTTTGACATTCCCAAGCCTGTGTTTCCTCAGAGTTTTCTTCATTTCTTATCATAACATTTATGGTATACTACAATAATTTACGTTTGTCTATCTTCTTCTCTACATAATAAGTCTCTGCCTTAGGGATTCTCTTATTTATCTTTGTACTCAAATGAAATTCATAATATAATAGGCAGTCAATAAATGTTGCTTGATCAAAAAAAGATTGATAAAAGAAAAAAAGAATGATAGAGTAACCTCAGAAACTGGTCCCCTAACTGAGAAATACTTTCTAAGGTTAATGCCAACAAATTTTCAGATGGTGTTAGATTTTTCTTCTTGTGAAAATTGCAAGATGACAAATACAATAAGAGCTAAGGATTATGAAGCTCTGATTAACCAAAAACGGGAAGAGTAAAACAAAAGGAAAAGTAAAAAAAGAAAGTAAACACGATTCTCTCAGCATGCAAGAAGAACGAAAAAGAAGGGGATTAGGGAAGGCAATAATTAAGCAAACTTTAAAAATCATGGAAGAGTAAGGATGTAGATACCATGAATTTGATCATAAAATTATGGAATGTTTAACAGTTTGTAACTTGGATAGGGAAATTTCAGAATAATTTCACTTAGCCTTTAAACTAATAAAACCATCTGATCCTAAGTCTTGGATCAGATTGAAAAAATCATTTCAATATGGTTTGAGTAAAGTCCCACATTACAAAGTCAACACAGAGGTGCTGGCAGCATGTTTTTGTATTTAAGAGGTGTCAACCATTATTAGTCCACTTATCCTCAAAACTAAAATAAAATTCCCTAATTTTATGTCAGGAAATAATATTTCTCTGCTCCACTATGTCATTTGTTATCAGTCATATTGCCTCTAATACCTTCTTTCACTAATCTATCCTATACACAATACATTTCCACAAAAAGAAATTTCTTGTTTTATCACTACTCTACGTCAAAATCTTTCTGTGGTTACCCAAAAGCCTATTAACGTAAGTTAAAAATATATATTTTTGCAAAGCTTCTCAATGTCATCTTTTACCACTTCCTTGCTTCACCCAAACCAAGTAAAGGCATTATATGATTTGTAATCCAAGATTGCTTTCCAATTTCTTGTTCCCCAATTTTCTCATTCTCTCTAAAACTTTGTTCAGAGTTTTCCTGTTTCATCTTCTCTACCATATCCAATTTAAAGCTTTTTTTTACTATCTTCCAAAATGTAAAATTTTTGTTCTGATTTCAGGCAGACTCAGATTTATATCCTAACTCTGCCACTTGAAAAGTGGATGAAGTCACAAATTCTCTACAGTTTTGATTCTTTTTTGTAAAATAGGTAAATAACAATGCCTAGTTGTACCCTTGGATTATCTTGCCTCAATAAGTCAAGGAAGCTTTTTGCCCATTTGCCAAAAGGCAATGCTTCTTCCATCTATAAACATATGGAATTGGTAAACTATGTCTAAGACTGGCTTAGGGCAACCTATTTCCATGAGTAAATTATAATTTATACAAAGGAAAGAAAAAAACACTTGCAGTATTTTCAATGTTATACACTACACAAAATTATGAGAAATTTTGCAGACTTGGGACTTGGAGATAGTAGTTAGTAAAGTGCCTGGCACATAATAATAGAATAATAATAGACGGTGATCGTTATTAGTAGTACTATTATTAATAGAATTATTGCTGTTTTTATTAATGTGCTTATTTTCTCTGTTACCATAGCATTTTCTGTCTGTCTAGTCATATCCTTTTTCCAACTATTTGTATACATGTGTCAGTCTCCCTGCTCATTTTGTAGCTTTCTTGACATTAGAGATAGTGTCTTAATCTCTCTGTCTTTTAAGTAATCTTCCCCCCATACAAGAATTCAATAAATGTATGTTGAATTGAATAATATATATTAAATATCTAATAGATATTTAAGGTAGGCTATAAGATAAACTGTGATTTTCTTTGTAATAAACATCACAGTAAGAAACATGAATGACTGTGAAAACTCTTGGTTTTCCTAGTGTTTCTTATAATTCAGGATCCTGTGCAATAACGATGCTAACATTTTTTTTCTTGGTCTACTAGAGTGGACTCAAGTTGATCAAATTACTCAAAGCTAAAATACTAATGAGTAAACCTAATTTATTTTGCTGACTCATCTTTCTGGTTCACTCCCTCTCTTCTTCATACCCAGTGAGTATGCTCAAGTCACCTCCTCTGAGAGGTCTTCTAGGGTCACCTTATAGACCAGAGAACTTTCATATCATTTCACCAACCATGATATTTTAGATTTATTTATTTTCTGTTTCTCATCCCTAGACTGTAACTCCATGAGAGCACACTTTATTTTGTTATCTCTGTATCCTTTGCATTTAGAAGAGTACTTGGAGTGTGATGAACATTCAAAAAGCATCATTTTTTAAATTATTAATTAATAAATGAGTGAAAATAAAGATGTCTGCATGCATGCCTTTTTGGTATATAAAACTCTAAAGAACTGTTAGAGTCATTCAAGAGACTATAATTTTCATTACAAAAAAAGAAAAAGAAATCAAGTCAATTGATTGAGTTGGCAATTGTCATCTAGTTAATTTTTCTAGCCAGTAATACCAACCAGTCCTTATGGTGAATTCAATTTTTAATTTGTTTAAATTAATTACTTGTAATAATTGATTTAATTTAATTAACTTAACAAAGCTTATGGGTTTTTTTCTCTTCTTTTCAGTTTATCACATAGGAAAAAAACTGAAATATCACCATGACTTCTAAATTATTACTCTTACCTGCTCACAATATTTGCATTTAGGGTTATGGTAGAAAGGTACAGAAGAAGACAGGAAGAAGAGTATCTAATTAGCAGGCTGACACTTATTTAGCCCTCATGGATTGGAGTCATTTATATAATTCGCACCAGAACTGGCTTTCTAAGGGTTTCACCCACAGATATGAAGAGGAGAAAATGGTACTCAAAATGGATCTTTAAGCTACTTATGCTTGTTCCTGTTAAGACTCCAAGTGAATACAATCAGAGGCACAAAAAAGATCCAACAATCCATTCATGTTCTTTGTGCTTGCATTCTACATGTTTGATTGCTACAAAATACCTGTAAATTACACTTTCTGATTACCCGGAATATATTGTGTACGTATGAACAATCCATCCAACAACCAAGTCTCATTATTTTTTAATTCTCTCAAATTCTATAACTCATTTTTAAGTTAAAAAGCATTTATGTACTGGCTCTTGTGTGTAAAGCACTGTGTCAGGGACTGAGAATATACCAGTAAACCAGATATGATCTCTTTAAGTAAAATGTTGACTAATGGGAAAATATACACAGTAACAGGAAAATATAACGCAATGCAAGTGCTGTGATAGAACTAAGCAAAAGGATAGTATACAAGCACATAAGAAAGTACTTACCAATTCTGAGTATAGCCTCAGTTATGAAGAATAGAAGGTTATGAAAAGGAGTAATGTCTAGGCAATAATAGTTGGAAAATGAATAGTATAGATGCCACCATTTTCCCAAGAAGATGACGTTGCTAATCCTTTACACTCCTTACCTTGTTGTCGTTACACTCCTTAACCTAATCCTCCAGGAAGCCATGGTCAATCTGTCAAAATTATAGGTTATAAAATCTACTTACTGTCCCTCTGTTTTAAGTGGATATGTGTAGGACAAAAACAAATAGTGGTGAAGAAAGTGGGAGAGAGAGAGATAAGGGTCCAAAGTCAATGCAGATGTCAATATGAAAGAGAATGGCACAGACGGGAAATTTCACATGTTCAGTATGACTGAAGCATAAAGTTTAAAGGAAGAATGATGAGAGATAAAGCTAAAGAACTAAGCTTAAACACGTTGATGAATGGTATTATAAGTGATATTAAGAAGTTTGAACTTGATTATGAGGGCAATGAGGAGAGAACCAAACTTTGTGGCCCTTCGGTTCTCATCCATTATAACCACAGCAGTTCTTCAACCTCATGTATACTCTTAGCTTTGTTTTTCTCTCAGTTCATAACCACAATCGTGACTTGGTCTTTATTTTGAAGCCTCAACTCACTGGATTTGGTCTTTTCTTAAAGGCTGCATCTTAATGGTCTGGCCTTTGAATTGACGAGACACAATTTCATTTTTCAATCCTTCTATTTTTTGGTCTTTCTATATGCCCTGTACATATAGGGTATATAATTAATTCTTTCTCTTCTGGACTCATACTTTTCTTTTTTGTCCTCAGGAAGACTCACCCTGAGCTAACATCTGTTGCAAATCTTCTTCTTCTTGCTTGAAGAAGATTCGCCCTGAGGTAACATCTATGCAAATCTTCCTCTATTTTGTATGTGGGTCGCCCCCACAGCATGGCCACCGACAAGTGATATAGGTCCACACCTGGAAATAGAACCTGGGTTGCTGAAGCAGAGTGCACTGAACTTAAGCACTAGGCCACAGGGTCAGCCCCTAGACTCATAAATTTCTTATAGACATTTGTCAGCTGCAGCGTGACTAGAGTTAAGCTTTCAACATTTGGCTTCCAGGAATCCTTCCCTACTCTACTTGTATATAGGTCCATTTTCCATATTCCAGATCATCATAGGCCACAGTTTTCCAAATGTTACACAACCAGATTTCGCAGGTTGAAGTTTCGCTACCTCCTACAACAGTTTCCTCACCCTTTTCCAGCCTCCTTGACAGCTTTCACGCTGCCTGCCAATCTAACCCAAAGCACTATCCATAATTCAAGTGATTTCTCCCATGCTTACTTGATCCTGCACCTCAGGCTCCTAGCTTCTGCTAATACATGTTGGCTAGATTTTACCACTCCTTTAGAATTCCTTTCCCCTGAATAAGTATAGCACTTTCTCAGCTGAATTATGTTGTGCCTTAGCCTTAGTTATTGATCTGGTAGCCAGGAGAGAGGTGGGTGAGGGTAGATCCTGAGATGCATAGTACTTGTTTGCTTGCAAAGTCGAGTCCTCTGCATCTGCCTCAAGCACGTGATGTTGAGGGAAAGCACTGGCCTTTAACATGAAGTATTGGGCCACTTCTAAAATGCAACCATTAGGGGCATCTGGACAGTCAAGTTTTATGAGTGTATTGACCCAGATATCCTAATCTCAATTCACAGGTCTTCACTTCTTCCTTCATAAGAGTTAGCAGACACCAGGGATGAGAAATCAACTTTCTTAGGATCTCTGCTACTGTTACACTTAATTCCCAGGCTTGTTTCTCTCATTTTCTGCACTCTGGCTACAGAAGATGTGTCCCTTTCTATGCAACTAAGGAGGTCCTCTGACTCTTATGCTTCTTCAATTGCTGAATAAGCAGTCTCACCCTTCACCGTTGTTTTTGAATGCCTCACTGGCTCTCAGAGGGAGCCTCTGATTACATTGTCCTTGTAGTTATGCTCCCCTCCAGCTTTCAAGATTCTGAGATATTGCACCCACTAGTGAATCCTCTTGCAACGTTCACTCATATGGGTTCACCACCAGTGAAATTTTCAGCAATCCCACTGCTACAGCATGCGCTTTATTTATCTCCAGTGCTCCAGTTACAAAATCTCATTTTACATTTTGATTCTTTGAATGACTCCAGGCACCAACCATCTTAGACTGACTTCACAGAAAAACAAACTCTATGTTGGAGATTTACATACAGAGAATTTATTGGGGAGTACCTGCAGGATTAATACTTCTGGAGGAGTAAAGGAAATGGGATCTTCTTTTAGAAGTACACCCTGTATTTAGTTGCAAAAACTGCAAAGTCAACAGCAAAGGACAAGCCTACAGAAAGGGCGAAGAATTGGGAAGACTAATGCAATCTATCATAACCCAGTATCCAGGGTTGATAAGTATAGTTCCTAAAAGAACAAGGGTCTCAAATGTACTTGATTATAGAGGAAAAGAACATGATGTTTTTCTGTTATGAACAATACATATGACACATTTGTGTGTTTCTCTAATCCATTCGCTGAAGAAGATATATAATTTCTACTTTCTAATTGAGGCCAGAGCAGGAGAAGGCTCTCCAGCAGGTCCACACTGTTTTGCCACACAAGCTGTATGATCTGACAGCTACCAATTATGCTCAAAGCATTAGCAGTAAATAAAAACCTATAGGGAACATCTGGAAAGCCCCCAAAGGATAATCGCAATGCTAAGATCCTGGAGTAAAGTCATGGTTTCCTTTTGGTATAAATGCTCTCATTTTAGAAGCATCTTCTGGCCTCTAGTGGACCTTTTAAAGATTGATCATGAGACATTGAGCGACTTGAGCTGTCCATCAGGATTGATATTAAAAGGTGAAAGGTAGATGTGGTGGGTCTTTTTTTAGGAGAGAGTGATGGCATGTTTCTGTTTATGACAGAAAGTTGACTCATTTTTGTCAAATGGACTCATTTATGCTAAGTTAGGAAGTTGTGTGAGATGTAAGTACTGGTAGAAAGGTGAGAATCAATGCTGAGTAGCAGGAGTGGCTGGCTAGTGCTGATCCTGGGCTTATTCTCAATAACATTTATTTCTTACCCTCCCCTCACAGGAAGGCTGACATCTACGGGATTCATTTCCCAAGATTCCACATTAGCTGGTTTCTAGCTGAGTTCAGCCAATGAGCATCCTTGGCAAAATACTGGTGAATGGAAAGAAAGGAGAAGCCAGGGTTTTTCTCCTTCCTCTTTGCCTAAAGTGTTGTCTTTGGCAGCAGCAGCCCCATTTACTCAGCAGCTCCTGCTCCTGCCAGGCAGTCCCAATGATGAAGAATTTGTAGGTGAAATTGTCCCCTAGGCTGCAACATCACATCCTCCCTTTGACCTCCTACCAGTGGCATCTTTCTGTTCTTAATCTGTGGATTGTCTCACCATTTCCCATTTGGCTTCTCAGCTCTTCCCTTACCTGCATAATCACTATATTACTGTCTTGGACTAATTGAGGTGGTTTCTGCTTTCCTGGAGAGACCTCTCATGGATAACATAACCATTGATAAAATATTTTGACACTCAGTAGTGACTGTCACAGTATAACAAGGAAGGATACTTGGACTGAGTGTAAATGTAAGAAAAACTGATCAAATGTTACTTTAAATCTTATATTTTCATTTTCTAGAAATAAAAATTATTCCTCAAATTTTAGGCTGGGTACAAGATAGAAAGGTACTAATGTATGGTTATAGCTACAATGATTAAAGCAGAAAATTAGGAAGAGCATTACAGAAATATGTATTAATACCTACAAAAGTTAAATTCCCTTAATTCAAGACGTTCATTCAATTTAAGCACTTCTCTTTTTTTAAAGTTTTTATTCAGTTTTGTCTTTGGTAAATGGCATCTCACATATCTCTGGGCACTGCCATATAATAAGTATATGAAATATTACTTATTAAAATATATTATTGTAAATAATTTGAGAAGCTTTAAATTAAATAGCTATTTCCAAAAAACTCAAAACACAGTAATATAAAAGTTTGCCAATAATCAATTCATACTAGTCCTAGAAAATAAATATGTAATGCTAATCATCACCTCAGAAATCACGATTTACTGAGAAGGTGCTTTAAGTAATATTCTAAGATAAACTCATATAAAAAACTCTAGTGAAGAGGTAAATCTCTTATGTATTTTTCAATGCATAATGATATTGATACTAACCAAACTATATTGTTGTAATTAATCTAAAAAATTAGACAGGGGTGGGCCAGCCTGGTGGCGCAGTGGTTAAGTTCGCAGGTTCCACTTTGGTGGCCCAGGTTCGCCAGTTTGGATCTGGGCTGCGGATCTATGCACCACTTGTCAAGTCATGCTGTGGCAGGTGTCCCACACATAAAGAAGAGGAAGATGGACACAGATGTTAGCTCAGGGCCAGTCTTGCTCAGCAAAAAGAGTAGGGTTGGTGGCAGATGTTACTCAGGGCTAATTTTCCTCAATAAACAAATAAATAAATAATTAGACAGGGAATTCTAGAGTTATACTTTAAAGATTCTTTTTTTTAATTTGCTGTACCAGGCAAGGGCTCAATGCTGAGTCTATGATGATTAATAAAACGTTATACCTAAATGAGCTTGAATGAAAAATATCCTCTGTTATCTTCTGGAAAAAAATGGAAGGGACCCTAGCAGAGTTGGAAATTAACACCTTTTAGAGAACCTAAACCTAAATGTGACGCACTCTGAGTGTCTCGAGAGCACTTCCAGAAGCAGATGGCTAATGAACGTTGACTATTAACCAAGATTCTCAGAACAAAGAGATGACTGCACAAAGTAGACAGCTTCCATCACGGACCATCAAAATAATATAGTTACAGATAATAGAATGGCTTTGGACAATAGGCCAACCAAAAGCATTGCCAATACTTCATGTTATACCCAAATTAATATTACAAGCAAAATAAAACAATCTATATCAAAGCAAAAAGAAAAGGCAGCCTGGCTACCTAGGAAATCACTGGGACTTGTTTTCTTAGTCATGCCTAAAAAATCTTAGGCTATGGGAGTGAAGCATATTCTGGCCCCTTCTTATAGTATTTCTAATTATTATTTGTCTCACAGTAATTAAATGTTTATTGTCCAGTTCCTCAAATTCTTCAACACAGCCACTATTCCACTAGAGTTTCAACAAATGATTCAAGGAAAAAATTTATGAAATTACGCCAATCAACACAAATTGAAAATCAGATCTTCACCAATGAAACCTCCACCTTAAGAAGAATCAACAACACAAAGGTCTTATGCTATCCTGCAGTTTTGGCTGAATGAAGAAAAAAATGGGGCCTGAGAATTTAAAGTTCTCACACTCCTAGGAAAAGACTGATTGTTCTTTAGCCATGATAACAAGAAGCCACTAGAACTGATTTTAAATTCATTCAATCAATAAACAACTTGCCTTATTGAACACACTTTAAAAGCCAGCCAATCAATGACAGTCCTTATTTCTGAAGTAGCCAATTATGTACAAATCCAGCCCAAGTAACACAATTCTGAGGACCAACGAAACACTAGTCACACCCAAGTAACCAGACTTGTACAGATGACATGAACTCACTCATGTTTTGAACATCTGATAATCCCTGAACTCCACACTTCCCTAAAACCCTACACAAGATCAGTAGTTTGCTCAACTCGAGAGATTTTGCCTGATCCAAGCATAGTTCCCTTACAATAGTGAACAAAAAATTAAGCTTTGCCTGTTTTATATTGGATACTGAATGATGATCTCATGATCCTTTGACATTATTTAAATGTTCCTTTTAATAAATACAAACATCTTTAGGGACTTTATGCTTTAATATGTTTCCTTAGATGGTGCACAAATACCAATTTTGACTAGCTTTTTTATATAGAACTAACATAGACATTTAGCTTAAAAATAAAAAAGTGGTATGGTGCTAAATATTTATTTAAAAACTGGCTGAAAATTTTAAATTATAGAATCATTCAGGTCAGTATTTTGGGGGTGAATTTTCTGGAATCACAATCAAGCAAGATTTTATTCTGGCAAATTTCTTGAGTAATAGTTTTCATTCTTTTCAATTAAGTGCTTCATAAGTCATGTCATAAGATTTTTTTTTTTTAATTCAATTTGCTTTTACTAAAACAAAATAATAGTTCACCCATTTCTTCCACCCTCCACCTCCTGCCTCTGGCAGCCATCAGTCTGTTCTCTGTATCTATGAGCTTGCTATTTGTTTCTTTGGTTTTTATATTTGATCATATAGTGTTGTCTTCCTCTGTCTGACATATTTCACTTAGCATAATGCCTTCGAGGTCCATCCGTGTTGTTACAAATGGCAAGATGTCATTCATTGTTATGGCTGAATAATGTTCTATTGTCTATATGCCACACACACAATATTCCATTGTATAATACCACAGTTTTTTTATCCATTCATCAAATGATGGACACTTAGGTTGTCCTTATAACTTGGCTATTGTAAATAATGCTGTAATGAACATGGGGGTGCATATATCTTTTTGAATTAGTATTTCCATTTTCTTTGGATAAATACCCAGAACTAGAATTGCTGTATTGTATGGTAGTTCTAGTTTTAATTTTTTGACAAACTTCCATACTGTTTCCCATAGTGGGTGCACAAATTCACATTCCTAGCAACAATGCACCAGAGTTTCCTTTCTACGCATCCTTGCCAGCACTTATTATTTCTAGTCTTTTTGATAGCAGCCATCTAAAAGATGGGAGGTGATACCTCATTGCAGTTTTGATTTCTTTGATAATTAATGACATAGAGCATCTTTTCATGTACCTATTGGCCATCTGTTAGTCTTTTTTGGAAAAATGTCTATTCAGATCTTCTGCCCATTTTTTAATTAAATTCTTTGGTTTTTTGCTATTGAATTGTATGTTTTCTTTCGTTTATAACAATAGTCAACTTAATAAATGCATTACATTCTTAATTTTTTGATATAACAAAGACCAAATAACTTGCTGACTAATATTTGAAATGTTATTCTAGATCGTATTGGTATTATGTAGATAAAAAGAATAATGTACCCTAAAACAGCAAGGTACATTGTTGCTATAATGAAGTACCTCATAAAGGAAGCACCGTTTCCTGATTTTAAATAAAGATATGTAAGTATGAAATATGTGTACAATTTCATATTTTGTTTCTTTCTAGATCAAGTAGGGAAGAATTAAGAGATAGTATCTTTTTGGCCAAAAGTCTTCCACTAAATAGAAGAACATTTGTACTATCCCATGATTCTACCGGTTTCAAGATCAGCAAGGCTTTTATGCCTCTACATTATTTTCTTCATAAATTTGACTGGAAATTTTTTTCCCATCAGTATGGTATACTGTATGTGTAAAAATACCTTATTCCTTTATATTTCATGAGAGTCATGCAGAGTGTTAAAATATACTTACCTCCTCACAATTTCACAAAATGTCCAGATGGCTGGAAGTAGGAAACAATATTCAGAGATGGAGCAAAGCAAAGACTGGGCCTGAAGAAGAGGAGGAAGCTGCTGAGGTCACAACTAATCATAACTGCTTCACTCCTAATGTGAGCAGAAAAGTATTAGGGAGGCGAAGAGAGATAACAGAAGATGAGGCACTCAGCAAATAACAATTATTTCCAATTATCAATAAGATTAATTGTGTCCTATTTATATACAATTAGTAATCATAATGATAAGAATAATTCTATTTTTAATTTAAATACATTCTTTTTATTTATCTATTAACATTGCATACTATTTCAGAATTTTACTTATTTATTATTTTTACTAAATTATCTGAATTACCTCCTACTTTTAATGGTGGAATTCCCTGCAGTTTACACAATATATGGAAAAAGATAAAAGAAAGTTCATAAAACATAAAGGGTAAACATCAGGGAAATACTCTATTTCAAAATATCCTGACTTAGGAAATGTATAGAAACTCAAGTTCAAAACCAATCTTTAAACACTCTTTCTCCAGAACAAAAAAACAAAAGACAAGATAAATTGTAAGCTTCTTTTTACCAGTACAAAGTTTTCTTGCACCTAAGTCAAAAAAAAAAAAAATTAGTTAGACAACAATCAATGTAGTGAATTAATGCCATGATAGCAGTTTTTATGACAATGCAGAGACATTCTACTCAGGGCTGCTGTTGTCTTTTATCAGCTGTCTGTGAAAACTTAAATAGTTATTGTAAGGCATCGTTCTATTAAAAAGACACTTTTAATAGAATAGCCTGCCATGAAGTGGCCCAAACATATAGCTTTGTGATTTTTGTGTGTGTGTATGTGAGAAAGATTTGCCCTGAACTAACATCCATTGCCAATCCTCCTCCTTTTTTTTTGCTTGAAGAAGATTAGCCCTGAGCTAACATCTGTGCCAGTTTTCCCGTACTTTGTATACTGGATGTCTCCACAGCATAGCTCATGAGTGGATTAGGTCAGTGCCTGGGATCCAAACCGTCGAACCCCGGGCCACAGAAGTGGAGAGTTTAACCACTCAGCCACAGGGCTTGCCCCGCTTTGTGATTTTTGAGAATGAGGAGAAATAATTTAAAAGTCTCTTAGGGTTTTCTTTTCATAAATCCTTTGTCTCAGTCGGGTCTTGACAATATTGATTTTTGTAATTACAAAATTAATACAGGGGACTTCTGATTCAATATGGTTGATTAAATGCTGTTTCTTAAACTTCATTACCTTCCCAAAGTGTAAAGTAATAAAAACCTTTAAACGTTCAAGAAGGAGACCCAGAGAAAAGACAATAAGAGATAAGAGAGGTCAATAGTTTTTTTGAAAATGAAAATAAATGGAGGAGAGTGAACTAACTAAAAAGACCAGAGGCAGCTAAGACTGTGTCTACAGAAGGGAGAGTGAGGAAAGACAGTTTCGCTTGCAGAACACTGAAAAGCACCAAGTGTAACAGGAGGCAGGAGCCATAAGGGCTTGTAACCAGAGAAAGGGCTGAGTTTCTATAAAAAGCAATTGGGCATTTAAGTAAATCCTGACCACTTCTCTGGCATCCAGACCTCTCAATCATTAACCTCCCCCGAGTAGGGCACACTCACCTCCCATTCTCCAAAGACTTGGAACCAGAGAGTTTCAGGGCCAGGCACACATATCTCAAAGGGAGTGAGAGGCTGTTTGTAAACAAAGGAAATAAGCACGCCTGAACCAGCCTGCAAGGTTCTCCAAACAAAGTTCTGGCTCTTGATCTGATCCCCTCAGAGCAGGGATTCTTGCGGGTGTGGGGAACTGGACATCCGTAGGTTGCTTCAGTGATTGGGAGAGTACTACTGGCATTTAATGGGAACGAGTCTAAGATTCCAGACATCTTCTCGCGTATGAAACCCCCTCACAGTGAAGAGTCAACCAACACACTTTATCAGTCTGTTTGTCAAGCTACTACCATCTTTAGCAATTCTGTAAGTATGTGCAAGAGGTCAACTACCTCATTATGTCCATAGTGGGTAGCCATGCCTGATGGTTTACACATTGAAATATATATTATTTTATTATGAGTCACTTTTTTCTATTTCCTTTTTACTTTATAGTTATGACACGACATTGTTATTGGTGAAATTACATGTGTTGATAAGTAAAGTTATACTAATTATGCTTTCCGTGTCAGGGCGGTAAAAACAGATTTATAAAATATTTGCTTCAAAAAAAAAGAAGGTCACTGCATCTAATAAGGTTGAGAGCCACTGCCCTAGGGTGAATTCACTAGTTGAAAATTCCTTCCCCAAACACAGTGTCCCATCAGGATTTCAGTATTTTATTCTTAAATGTGGACTGTCAGTCAACTGTTATCAGATGTTTGAAGAAAGCCTCTAGCATAAAAAAAAAGAGACCAAAGCGAAACAAAACAAAGAAGAATCGAAAAAGAAAATCTGGAGAAAAAAAAAAACCAAGACAAAGGAAACAAGGTAACTTTTGAAAAAGTCTTAGGGTGTGTGTGCACACACACGTGCATGTGGGTCCACATACAGCAGCAGTTCCTAAACTGTGTGGTATGGAGGTCCCAGGGAGTCCCAAGGCCTTTTCAGGAGGTCTGCAAGAGCAAAACTCTTTTTATTTTTTAAAGATTTTATTTTTTGCCTTTTTCTCCCCAAAGCCCCCCTGTACATAGTTGTATATTCTTTGTTGTGGGTCCTTCTAGCTGTGGCATGGGGGACGCCGCCTCAGCATGGTTTGATGAGCAGTGCTACGTCCGCGCCCAGGATTCGAGCCAATGAAACACTGGGCCGCCTGCAGCGGAGCGCACGAACTTAACCACTCGGCCACGGGGCCAGCCCCTCAAAGCTCTTTTTATAATAATAAGAAGACATTATTTTCTTTATTCATTCTCATACTCTCATAAGCATATGTTTTTCAGAGGTTACACAATACGTGATATCACAGCACATTGAATATAGAAGCATTTATGAGAATCCAGCTGTCTTATGCTGTCAGGTGTTAAGGAGATTTGCAAATATATATATACTATTCTTACTATATTATTTTTATTTTATAAAATATAATTGCGCTTTATAAATAGTATTTGTGTTAACATGTATTGTTTATTACTGATAGTTTTAAATAAACAAATATTTTAAATACTGCTCAGCTTTAGTTACTAATATGTTAAATATCAATATATGGCCTACATAAATAAAAGTTTTTTGGTATCCTCATTTGTCTTTAGTAATGTAAAGGGATCCTGAGAACAAAAAGTTTAAGGAAGATTGGTATATACCATATGAAGCATACAGCATACATCCATATGTTCATGCATGTATGTGTGTGTATATATATATTTAAAAAATGCACATATGTATTTAATATCTTAAGAAAAGTTAATGTAACCATTAAATAACAAATGTCATAATAAATAAACACCAGACAAAAGATGCATTTCCTACATATTCAAGATATATAAACTAAATTAAAATTAAACTAAAATTAAAAAATAGAAGTCTGAGTTGGAAAATATAATGAGCAAACCATTCAGAATGAATAGCAAAAGACAAAGTGAGGGAATATTCAAAGGGAGAGATAAGAACATTAGAGAATATGTCCAGAGGTTCCGAGACCCAGTCACAAGAATTTTAGAAAGAAAAAAAACAAAAGAAAGAAAAGAACACTATTAAAAGAGCAATAATTCAAAGAAGCACATAAAATTTACCGAATTACAAGACATAACTTGCCAGAGTAAGTGCCAAGCACGTAAAAGAAAAAGGAAAAAGATATTATCCATAGGCATCATCATGCAATTTCATAATATGGAAGGTAAAAAAAGGATCCTAAACCATCCAGGAAAAAATATACATAAACATCAGAAATAAAAATGGTAACATTGAAACTAGAAGAAAATGGAGAAATTCTGTAACATTTTGAGTGAAGATTACTTCATGCCAGGATCTTATATTTAAACTGTCAATTAAGTGTTTAGACAAAATAATGACATTTTTAGACAGGCAAATATTACCAAAATTCACCTCCTATACATATTTCTAAGGAAGATTCTGGAGGAACAGATAGGAAACCAAGACACATAAAGGCACCACGTGCAGGAAATAACGGCAGCACCACGAGAGTGTCACACTGAATTCCCAAGGTCTGCAGCAGGAACGGAGAGCAACCTGGACAGCGAAAAGCAGGGTGTGGAGCTCTGGGAAAGAGAACAGAATCTGTAGACTTCTACCGGCTGCGCACAAAATTGTAGTTGAGAGGATATTTTAAAATGTGGGAAGAAAACTGCCATATATAGAAAACTAATCACATTTAAAAATGAGAGAATTATTCACCAAAAAAATAAAAGGTTGAAAAGAAAGAAAAAGTAATCATGATACACCATTCTTGATTTATATGGGCAATAATTTAACAAGAAGGAGTTGTGACTTTTCCAGCCTATTTTAGTCAAAGTCTTGTGAACCTTCTGGACAAGACAAATGCAGGTGAGGTCCATAGGCAGTAGTAAGAGCAGCTAACACGAATGCCTGGAGATGTAGATTTTAGCATGCACCAACTTATGTGTATGAATTTCAGAACATTTTAAGTGAAAGTAGAAAGGTATAATTTCATATTTATGAAATTAAAATAAAATTTCACATACTCTTTTATAGCATAATGATGATACTTCATACTTTTAATCAGACATTCTGAAGCACTCTATAAACATTAGCAAATTAAATCTCACAATACCCCATGCAGTAGTTAAGAATAATCATTCATTACATACTCAATAGTTTAAATGAGACATCAAGAGATTAAGTGATTTATCTCAAGATCATACATTCCTCGAGTTTTAGAGAGGAGTCGCCTACAATTTTCCATGGCTTTTGCTACAGCTCTCAATCCTCTCTTGCCAATTGCACCACTATAGAAAATATGCTGTACTTTCTATTTAGGGTCATTCTCTAGCTTGCAAGGTCACCTGGCCACCTTTTTGGCTTGTGAAGTTTCCATTTTTCCCCTTTGGAGGATATAAAATAAACCTGCTCTTTACCAAATTCCTCTTTAGAGTAATTTCCCAGTGCATTTCTCAATACAAGTTTTTCCAATTTAAGCATATTAACACCTATATTTAATAATTTATGCTTTCAAAAATCCATTTAATATTAATTAACCAAATATTTATTTAGTGGTTTTATATGTCAAGCATTACGGATTTGATTCTTGCCATCACCAAATTTGGTATATACCAGAAAAGACAGAAAATTTTAAAAAGCAATTATAGTAAACTCATTTAAAGGCTACTAAGAGGTAGTATAACACTAAATAGCTACAGAGAACATGACACCTAGATTAGAAGTTACTTCAGAATAGTCTTCCTAAAGGAAATGACTTCAAGGCTGAGGTCTGAAGAATGGAGAAAAATTAGCCAGGCAAAAACAGACAAGTGTGCTCCAGTTAGAAGGAACTACGTGTGTACCAGACCAGAGATGAAAGAACCTGCTGTGTTCAAGAAACTGAAAGATACCCAGAACAACTGGAAATGGAGTGAATAAGAAAAAAAATGGATAGAAACAAGGTTGTAGAAGTGGAGATAACATCATCTTAAGCCATGTTCAAGAATCTGGATTTTTCTAAATCTAAAAGCAATGGGAATCTCTGAACAGTTTTAAGCAAGAAGTCATGTTTGTATTATAAAGTACGACTCTGGCTGTTGTGTGGGTTAGAAATGGGCAAGATTGGAGGCAGGAAGACCAGTGAGAAATCTTAACTGCGGTCCAAGCTAGAGATATTGGTAGGCTTTACTGGTGTGGAAGAGAGAATTATATTCTGCCACTCACTGGGTCACCAGGGAGAAGTAAATTTCTAAAAGAACAAAATTATGTCTCCTTGATACAGAGTTAACAAACCTTAGCAGCATCCCAGATTATAGAGGCATGCCAGAACTTACCAGAGAGTGGGGATTGCATGATCCTTTCTTGCACAAGTTTCAATTCCTTCTCTTCTCATAAAACACAGCATAGAGGAAGCAGTATAATCGTTCAGATGCCCACATGTACTTTCTTTGGTTTCCCTCCCCTATCCAAAGTTGCAGACAAAAACGTTTAGTACTTCTATATTATGTCTTTCTCTTTCATTGTTTATCTTCCCAATGCCTGTTCCTCCACTTTGAAGAATTTATAACACAGAGGTTGAGAAGGAATGATAAAACCCAATGGGCACCTGCAAGGTGACATTAAGGCAAGGGGCCACAACATTTCCTGAAAAAGACCAGTTTGTAAATATCTTAGACTTGGTGTGCCATATAGTCTTCATTGCATCTACTCAACTCTCCCATGGGAGTGCAAAAGCAGCCTTGGATGATATGGAAACAAATGGCTGTGGCTATGTTCCGAAAAACTGTATTTACAAAAAGAGATGATGGGGAAAGGTTTGGCCCATAGGCCCTAGTTTGCTGGCCCTCATCTTAGAAGAACCAGAAAGGACTCTGGCTTCCAGAAAACAAAAATACTTTCTTTGTCTAGACTTCTGAGATCAAAATTTTCTTTTTCAAAGCCAAAAGCTTTATTCCAAAATTGTTTAGAATATTTGGGTTGCCAATATTCACAGTAATGCCAATAATCAAGCCTTTCCTGAAAAGAGGCTTCCATGTCTGAGAAGAGGATGAATCTCAGAGAAATATATCCCTAAAAGTTGGAGGAGGGACTCATAAATGATGAAACAGTACTCAGCCAGGGTAGACTCAGGAGCAAAGAAGTCTGCTTAGCACACACTGTGGTCAAAACTCAGGGTCCTGATAAGTGATGCAAGGTTGGCCAAAGGATCTAACCAAAATAAAATCTAAGGGTCAAGGAATTTATAACTGCAGACTTCCACTTTCTAGTTTGCTCCCATAAGTATCCCCTTCTTACAATTCTTAAACCCCACTGGACATTCAGCCCACTGGACTTGACTTTTCACTGTGTATTACCCTCTTCTTGCCCTCACTGCCCTGCTGTCCCTGTTTGGACTGCTTGATCTGAAGTAATAATCATTCTTTTGCATATGACTTTATGCAATATAACTTTTGCATATAACTTCTTATACACGTTTAACTGGTCAATCCACAATCTGAGTTAAATCTTATGCCCAACCTATTCTTTGCCTTTATTCAAGTTTCCAGTTACGACCGCAAACTTCAAATGGGTCCTCCACGTTGCCCATCAATCCTAAATTCCAGAGCCAGTTCACTTTTCATTCTCTGAGACACTTTTTCCTTTGTATCCAAACCTCTGTTACCCTATATCAGTTTTCTATGGCTATGTACCAAATGACCACAAACTTAGTGGCATAAAACAGCACAAATTTATTATCTCACTGTTTTTTCATCAAAACTCCAGGTATGGCTGGATTTTCTGCTCAGGACTTTATCAGGCTGATCTCAGGGTGTTGGCCAGGCTGTAGGTCTCACTTGAAGCTGGAGGCATCCTCCAAGCCCACTGGTTGTTGGCCGAATTCATTTCCCTTCAGCGGTTGGATGGAGATTCCATTTTAGCACTGACTGCCAGCCAGGGACCGCTCACATCTCCTAGAAGCTACCCACAGTTCCTTGCCATGTGGCCTTCATAGGCAGTTCACAAAATGGATGTTTGCTTTCTTGGAGGCCAGCCGAGTACATCCCTCTGATTTCCTCTTCCGAGATGAGATGGAAAAATTTCTGCATGTAAGGGGCTTAACTCATCAGGTCAGGTCCACTTGGAATACTCTCCCTTTTGTCATATAACATAATATAATCACAGGAGTGATATTTCTTCATATCATAGGTTCCACTCATGCTCAAAGGGGAAACTACTATGCAAGAGTAAGGATGATCGGCAGTCATCTTAGAATTATGTCTACTGCACTCCTCATCCTCACTCTCAGCTGACAACTTTACTTCTTCATTTATTAAGGAAAAAAATAAGCACTCAGAAGAAAACTTTATCCTTCCACTGGCAATTTTACCAACCTAGCTTCATCTAAACCTCTCCTAGACTTTGCCTTCACACATGTAGCTGCAAATGAATTGTCTATTCTCTTTTCTAAAGGCAACTCCATCTTTTGTTCACTAGATCTTATTCCAACCTACCTACTCAAGGTCTTTGTGATTCTAATTATCCATGTTTTCTCCTGCATCACCTGTTTTATTCTCCTTTGAATTAAATCATTCCTATCCATGTATAAACAATCTGTAATACGGCCCATAGACAAACAAAAACCCTCTCCTCACTCACAATCCCTTCCAACTTTGACCTCAGTTGTCCACAGCCATTTAAAGCAAAATCACTAATCTTGGTTATCTCAACTTTCTCACTTACCATTCTCTCTAGAACTTACTCAAATTAGGCTTTTCTTCCCATCACTCTTATGAAGGCATTAATAAAATCTTTTTTGCCAAAAGAAATGATCAATTTTCAGTCTTCATCTTACATGAACTCTCACTACATTTGTCATAGTTGATCACTTCCCGTTTCTTTAAACACTTTAATCTCTTGGGTTCTGGCCATCATTTAGTCCTGGTTTTTCTCATTAATAGTTCCTTCAGTATTCCTTGTGAATCTTCCTCCCTGTCCAGACCACTAGAGATTGGAGTACCTCAAATATATTGGCTATATATTGCTACAATAAAGCTCATAAAACACCACTCTAAAACTCACTGTCAATGGACAATAAACACATATCTTACGGGTCTGTGAGGTTCAGCTAATCTAGACTATGCTCAGCTGGACTCACTCATGCATCTTGGGTTGAACCTGTCTCTCCCATCCTTCTTCTGGGACCAGACGGACCCGGGCATATCTTTTCACGGTAAGTGTAGAGTGTAAAAGCACAGCCCACATATACAAGTACTTTTTCA